>NC_064615.1:938390665-938695546 GCF_023898315.1 Schistocerca nitens
TATTGCTGAGCAAAAGACCTGGCTGTCGGTAGATGAAACTACGGATATTAGTGGGCGATATATTGCAAATGTTGTTGTTGGTGTTCTAAAAGGTGATGGCCCTGAAGATATGTTCCTACTAACGTGTGAAGCTCTCGATAGAGTAAACAATTCGACGATTGCTATTTTGTCTGACAACTCTCTGAAGCTACAGTGGCTGGATCGTGTGAAAAGAGACAACGTTTTGCTGCTTGTAACAGATGGTGCTTCATATATGGCTAAAGCAGCCAAAGGGCTTCAGATTCTCTACCCCAGTATGGCGTACGTCACTTGCCTTGCACATGCGTCGCACAGAGATGCCGAAGAGGTGCGATCAAATTACCCTGCCGTGGACAAATTAATTTCCTGTGGCAAGAAAATCTATGTGAAGGCTCCTCTACGGATGCAGAAATTCAAGGAACAAGCACCTTCAAAGCCCCTCCCACCTAAACCTGTTCTTACACGATGGGGTTCTTGGCTTAATGCTGCTGAGTATTACTGCACCAACTGCACCCAAATAAAGACAATCTTCTGTGATCTTGATAGCAATGAATTAAGTACTATCAAAATTGTGAAAGAAGTTTTTACAGATTCATTGTCTCGAAACTTGGCACACATCAACGCCTATTTTTCAGTGATATCAAAAGCAGTCAAACGACTGGAAGCTGTTGGCACTCAGCTATGTGAGGCCCTGAGTATTGTGCAACATGTGCAGAGTGAGTTGGGTCGAGCTCGTGGTCATGTGGCTGACAAAGTGAAAACCAAATTGAAAAGTGTTTTCCAACGGAATCCTGGATATTCTACACTGTGCAAAATAAGTGACATTCTTGCAGAGAATGCCGCAACATTTGAAGATACTGAAACAAAGCTGAACTCCAGTGACCTGGCTGCCTTCAAATACGCTCCGGTGACGTCTTGTGAAGAGGAGAGGAGCTTTCCCACATAGAAAACTATCCTCAGCGACAACCATAGATCTTTGACAATGGAAGACCAGAAAATGCACCTTGTGATCCAGTGCAACTTTGCAGATACTTAAGACTGACATACGGTATTAAATAGTGTGAAACGCTTTAAATACTATGTAGAAATAAAAACATTGTTTTACTGTTTCGATAGATGATCTTTTCACTGTACTTTGTGTTTAGAAAAAAAAACATTCAGACATTCAAAAACTAAACTTCTGTTAAGTCATATTTTATTTTTTAAGGTCATATTCATGTAAGTTTTAAGTCATAAATGCTTGCATGTTTCACTGTTTTTTAGATAATTAAAATCCGGGCCCTAGTGATGAGATACGTTGAGTACTGCTTGAGTCACTGTCGGAAGCAGCAGTAACTAGCGGTAGACGAGTCATGGGGACGGCACAAGTCCTGTTGTGGAGCGCCATCTGGACTTGCTCTGGGTGTGGCATTGTGGTCCCAGGTAGTCGCGGGCCACTGCCAGACCAGACCCAGAGAGTTGGGTGGTGGCCGGCAACTGATACGGGACTGCAACGTGATGTGCCTCGGAACTAAGCAGCCTGTACACTCATAACGGTCAACGTGAGGCGTGGCCAGGCTTTCGTGGACCTCGTCCACCTGTAGGACAGACTGTGTCCTTCCTCGTTGGCCACAGAAGACGGCAGGCAAAGCCAGAGACGGAGAACAGTGAAGATTCCTGCAGTGTACAGAGCACTATGAGTGTTCATCAATTCTCCATAGTGGTTGGTGGGCAGCTGACAAGTTATCAGGCGGACGTTACTGTGCGGCAATACAGAGCAAAGTGAAGGCAGCCAGTGGCTGGTGTGTGGTTGTAGTGAATAGCTGGTGGAGGCTCTTGATACTAGAAGTAGCTCCAGAAGCCATTTTATTAATTTTTATATTGTGTGATTATGGTCATCGGATTATTACAAAGGGGAGGGTGTTGCACCCTGGTACACTTTTCAGAATGTAGCCTCTAGCCACCCCTGTAACTGAAGTTTAATACATTTTCTTATTCTGCTTTTATGGAAGTCACTTTCCATGTGGTGCAGCATTTTCTTGAAATTGGAAAATTTACTACGGAAAATTAAGATTTTTGCAGATGTGAAAACATGCCTCGAACTACAATATGGTCATGCACATAAGAACAAATATTGTACTGAAATTCAAAGGCATTGCAATAAAGAAAGTCTTATTAATACTTTGTATAATAGTCCATCTGTTACGTTTTCATTCTACTACACACCAATAATCATTAAGTGAAATCAAATTAAGCAGAAGTATTACCAAAAACCTATTACGACTTAAACACATTTTTAAATTCAAGCTATTGAAAACTAACACAGATTTCGATGTGTTGTTGTTGTTGTCTTCAGTTCTGAGATTGGTTTGATGCAGCTCTCCACGCTACTCTATCCTGTGCAAGATTCTTCATCTCCCAGTACTTACTGCGACCTAGCCCGCATCTCGTGGTCGTGCGGTAGCGTTCTCGCTTCCCACGCCCGGGTTCCCGGGTTCGATTCCCGGCGGGGTCAGCGATTTTCTCTGCCTCGTGATAGCTGGGTGTTGTGTGCTGTCCTTAGGTTAGTTAGGTTTAAGTAGTTCTAAGTTCTAGGGGACTTATGACCACAGCAGTTGAGTCCCATAGTGCTCAGAGCCATTTGAACCATTTTTACTGCGACCTACATCCTTCTGAATCTGCTTAGTGTATTCATCTCTTGGTCTCCCTCTACGATTTTTACCCTCCACGCTGCCCTCCAATGCTAAATTTGTGATCCCTTGATGCCTCAGAGCATGTCCTACCAACCGGTCCCTTCTTCTTGTCAAGTTGTGCCACAAATTCCTCTTCTCCCCAATTCTATTCAATACCTCCTCATTAGTTATGTGATCTACCCCCTTGTCCAAACTACTTATCGTCCATGTTTCACTTCCATACATGGCTACACTCCATACAAATACTTTTAGAAACGACTTCCTGGCACTTAAATCTGTACTCGATGATAACAAATTTCTCTGCTTCAGAAACGCTTTCCTTGCCATTGCCAGTCTACATTTGATACCCTCTCTACTTCAACCATCATCAGTTATTTTGCTTCCCAAATAGCAAAACTCCTTTACTACTTTAAGCGTCTCATTTCCTAATCTAATTCCCTCAGCATCACCCGACTTAATGCGACTACATTCCATTATCCTCGTTTTGCTTTTGTTGATGTTCATCTTATATCCTCCTTTCAAGACACTGTCCATTCCGTTCAACTTCTCTTCCAAGTCCTTTGCTGTCTCTGACAAAATTACAATGTCATCGGCGAACCTCAAAGTTTTTATTTCTTCTCCCTGGACTTTAATACCCACTCCGAATTTTTCTTATGTTTCCTTTACTGCTTGCTCAATATACAAATTTAATAACATTGGGGATAGGCTATAACCCTGTTTCACCCCCTTCCCAACCGCTGCTTCCCTTTCATGCCCCTAGACTCTTATAACTGCCATCTGGTTTCTGTACAAATTGTAAATAGCCTTTCGCTCCCTGTATTTTATCCTGCCACCTTCAGAATTTGAATGAGAGTATTCCAGTCAACATTGTCAAAAGCTTTCTCTAAGTCTACAAATGCTAGAAATGTAGGTATGCCTTTCCTTAATCTATTTTCTAAGATAAGTCGTAGGGTTAGTATTGCCTCACGTGTTCCAACATTTCTGCGGAATCCAAACTGATCTTCCCCGAGTTCGGCTTCTACTAGTTTTTCCATTCGTCTGTAAAGAATTCGCCTTAGTATTTTGCAGCCGTGACTAATTAAACTGATAGTTCGGTAATTTTCACATCTGTCAACACCTGCTTTCTTTGCGATTGGAATTATTATATTCTTCTTGAAGTCTGAGAGAATTTCGCCTGTCTCATACATCTTGCTCACCAGATGGTAGAGTGTTGTCAGGACTGGCTCTCCCATGGCCGTCACTAGTTCCAATGGAATGTTGTCTACTCCCGGGGCCTTGTTTCGACTCAGGTCTTTCAGTGCTCTGTCAAACTCTTCACGCAGTATCGTATCTCCCATTTCATCTTCTTCTACATCCTCTTCCATTTCCGTAATACTGTCCACAAGTACGTCGCCCTTGTATAGACCCTCTGTATACTCCTTCCATCCTTCTGCTTTCCCTTCTTTGCTTAGAACTGGGTTTCCATCTGAGCTTTTGATATTCATACAAGCGGTTCTCTTTTCTCCAAAGGTCTCTTTAATTTTCCTGTAGGCAGTATCTATCTTACCCCTAGTGAGATAAGCCTCTACATCCTTCCATTTGTCCTCTAGCCATCCCTGCTTAGCCTTTTGCACTTACTGTCGATCTCATTTTTGAGACGTTTGTATTCCCTTTTGCCTGCTTCATTTACAGGTTTTTATATTTTCTCCTTTTATCAATTAAATTCAATATTTCTTCTGTAACCAAGGATTTCTACTAGCCCTCGTCTTTTTACCTACTTGATCCTCCGCTGCCTTCACTACTTCATGCCTCAGAACTACCCATTCTTCTTTTCTTCATTTCGATTTACAAGACAGATAAAACTATTAAGATATTTAAAAATATTTAGTTCATTTGCAAGTATCACACCTTCCATGTTAAAAGACTTTCATCGGTTTCAAAGTATAAAATGGTGCATGACGATGAAGCGTGGCTTAACTGTCCACGTGTTATATAAATAATTCAAAAAATATATAGCAATTTGCTTACTATAACATTACGTACCTGAAGAATTTTCCACGTCTTAAATTCGTGGAACGCTAAACATTTCCAAATACAGTGCAAAACACATGTCTAGCAACAACAAGAAACTGCAGAAAATGGTGGTAACTGCTTTTGGTGGTTCTATTGCTCGTTTCTTCAAGTGATTCTAAAATCAGTCACTGGACTGAAGTACTGACGAAAAAGTACCTTGTGTTCCTAGGTACAATATTCTCCAGGTAGAACGCTCTACTCGCCCATGAGCTGAAATTGTGAAGATTGTGACTTATATTCTTCTGTTCTTGGTTCGTGATCGCTTGTGCGTCACAAGAACTGAATTAGATTTGAGTTGTACATATAATAATTGCTTAGGATAAGTTTCTAACATGCTGCTATTGTGCGACGCCGATTTTTCCATAAGAACTATTTCTGGATGAAATATTGTTGAATTCTTATTAACTAACAATTTTTCTATTAATGTCGTTATATTTGTCTGTTGATATATTTTCTGTTAAACAAATGCTGTTGTATAATAATCCAACGTTCGCGCAACCCCCAGATAAAACTCACTCCATCCAAAACATGCGCTACACCATGAACAAGAAACAGCATCCGGAATGTATTCTCACTCTGCAGCGGAGTGCGCCCTCATATAAAATTTCTTCACAGATGGAAACTGTGTGCCGGATTGCGGACATTTTCCTTTCGCGGGCGAGTGCTCCACCGACTGAATTATCAACGACAGATCCTCACAGTACATCACCTCCTACCTTTCAGACTTTCCCGCGAAAGGCAAAGATCGAAGGTTCGAGTTCCAGGCCGCCTCACAGCTTTAATACCTCAGGAAGATTTGGGAAACAGGACTTTATTTCAACATTCTCGGTGACCAAGTGTTGTCCTTTCTTCTCCATGATAAGTATGCTGTGGAGACTGCCGTCTTCCAAGGTGACAACATACTTGTTCAAAAGGCTGCATGCATACGTTTCTGGTTTTACGATCTGTGGCAAACTATGGAAACCTTAATCCTAGAGAAATACTTTTGGGATTTAAGCGTAATCTAAACGTCAGTAAAGGGCTTCAGCCGCTTGCGGAGTAAATGAAGAGACATACTACGTGGTTGCAATTAAAGTGTTGCTACTCACGAGGTCGTATGTGGAAGTAATTATCGCATGGCAGTGAAACTGGGTAGATAGGTTAATGGACCAATTAATCGTGGAAAAAATACTGCCAATTTTGGCAACCAGGTGCAAATGTGGCGCTCTACAGCATCTCGTCGACGTCTCAGCTGCTCATATTGAACGAACTGTGTAAGCGGCGGTTAATAGTAAAATCAGCATTATGCCTTTCTCACTTGTCTGACTATTTGTGCCCATGTCCCGTTAATCCATCACACATCGAAACATTCCTTAGATTCACAGTGCTAGATTGGCACCTGGTGGCAAAAACTGAAACTTTTTCAGCATAAATCGGTTCCGCATTAAAGCATTAGAATATCTACGAAGTTTTGCTGCCGTATGGCAATTACAGCCGGGCTGGAACGATCTGGGTAGTTGCATTTTCATTATAACTACCCGGTAGATGAAGAGAACCCGCTCCTGCAGTGAATTGAGACTGTTATTTAAGCTAGAAGCAGCGTTGCATTATATTAGCGTGATCCAGAATGAGATTTTCTCTCTGCCAGGAAGTTTCATATTAGCGTGATGTCTAGTGGCGATGACTATTAAACTCGTAGCAAGCAAAAGTCTAATATGACGAGGCTAGAGCAAAAAAATAATGATAATAATAATAATAATAATAAAACGAGTGGCTGAGGAGCGGGGTGTGCGAGCGTCCAACACCAATCTGACTCAAATAATTTAATTACTTTCTTTTAAAATGCACGACGTGTGAGAACTAAAATAGGAGCTCTTTTCTTTCTACATCTACATGTATACTCTGCAAATCACATTAAGTGCCTGGCAGAGGGTTCATCGAACCACCTTCACAATTCTCTATTATTCCAATCTCGTATAGCGAGAGGGAGGAATGAACACCTATATCTTTCCGTACGTGCTCCGATTTACCTTATTTTATCGTGGTGATCGTTCCGTCCTATGTAGGTCGGTGTCAACAAAGTATTTTCGCATTCGGAGGAAAAAGTTGGTGATTGGAATTTCGTGAGAAGGTTCCCTCGCAACGAAGAACGCCTTTCTTTTAATGGTTTCCAGCCCAAATCCTGTATCATTTCAGTGACGCCCTCTCCCATATTTCGCGATAATACAAAACGTGCTGCCCTTCTTTCAACTTTTTCGATGAACTACGTCAATCCTATATGGTAAGGATCGCACACCGTGCAGCAGTATTCTTAAAGAGGACGGACAAGAGTAGTGTAGGCAGTCTCCTTAGTAGGTCTGTTACATTTTCTAAGTGTCCTCCCAATAAAACGCAGCCTTTGGTTAGTCTTCCCCACAACATTTTCTATGTGTTCTTTCCAATTTAAGTTGTTCTTAATTGTAATACCTAGGTATTTAGTTGAATTTACAGCTTTTACATTAGACTGATTTATCGTGTAACCGAAGTTTAACGAGTTCCTTTTAGCATTCATATGGATGACTTCACACTTTTCGTTATTTAGGGTCAACTGCCACTTTTCGCACCACTATTTTAAGTCACTATTCGCAGATTTGGTCGAAACAGGGCATTAATGAACTGCGATAACATGCTGACTGACATATACATAAACTGATAAGCCAAACCATTATGACCACTGCTCACATCAACGTTGGATTCCGGGTGGTGGTGATAAGAGCACATGACTTGGTGACAAAAGTATGTAATTGGGACACGTCCAGGGTTCACCCTAGTGAAGATATGGGTTGTAAATCGGGAAATCCATTGACATAAACGACTTTGAGAAAGGGAAGATTGTTATTACGCAGAGCCTGTGAGCGAGCATCTCGAAAACGGCGAAGCTGGTCGAATGTTCACGTGCTACTGTCGTGAGCATCTACGGAAAGCGGTAGGACAGTGAAACAACCACAAGGCGCTAAATGTTTGGACGGCCACGATTATTCGATTTATTGTCATATAGTCAGCACGGATTCAGAAAATATCGTTCTCGTGAAACACAACTAGCTCTTTATACTCATGAAGTAGTAAGTGCTATCGACAGGGGATGCAAATTGATTCTATATTTTTAGATTTCCAGAAGGCTTTCGACACCGTTCCTTACAAGCGTCTTCTAATCAAACTGCGTATCGCCTCAGTTGTGCGACTCGATTCGTGATTTCCTGTCAGAAGGATCACAGTTCGTAGTAACAGACGGAAAGTCATCGAGTAAAACAGAAGTAATATCCGGCGTTCACCAAGGAAGTGTTATAGGCCCTCTATTGTTCCCGATTTATATTAACGACATAGCAGACAATCTGAGTAGCGGTCTTAGATTGTTTGCTGATGATGCTGTCATTTACCGTCTTGTAAAGTCATCATATGATCAAGACGACTTGCAGAATGATTTAGATAAGGTATCTGTATGGTGCGAAAAGTGGCAATTGACCCTGAATAAAGAGAAATGCGAAGTTATTCACATGACTACTAAAAGAAATCAGCTAAATTTCGATTACGTGATAAGTCACACATATCTGAGGGCTGTAAATTCAACTAAATACTTAGGGATTACAATTACAAATAACCTAAACTGGAACGATCACATAGACAATATTGTGGGTAGAGCAAACCAGAGACTGCGATTCATTGGCAGAACACTTAGAAGGTGCAACAGGTCTACCAAAGAGACTGCTTACACTACGCTTGTCCGCCCTATTCTGGAGTATTGCTGTGCGGTGTGGGATCCGCATCAGGCGGGACTGACGGATGACATCGAAAAAGTACAAAGAAGGGCAGCTCGTTTTGTATTATCGCGAAATAGGGGAGATAGTGTCGCAGACATGATTCGTGAATTGGGGTGGCAATCATTAAAACAAAGACGTTTTTCGTTGCGACAAGACGTTTTTCGTTGCGACGGGATCTTCTCATGAAATTTCAATCACCAGTTTTCTCCTCCGATTGCGAAAACATTCTGTTGGCACCCTCCTACATAGGGAGAAATGATCATCACGATAAAATATGAGAAATCAGGGCTCGCACGGAAAAATTTAAGTGCTCGTTTTTCCCGCGTGCCGTTCGATAGTGGAGCGGAAGAGAGACAGCATGAAGGTGGTTCATTGAACCCTCCGCTAGGCACTTTATTGTGAATAGCAGAGTAATTACGTAGATGTAGATGTATTCACATAACGTGGCGTTCGGAGGCTTGTCTACTCAGTAAAGTAGGACAGATGGTGATCTCTGGCATCTCTGACGAAAGAGTACAGTAGCACAATGCTGGTGCACGCACAAGTGTTTCGGAGCACACCGATCACTATACAGTGTTGAACATGGAGCTATGCAGCAGATTACCATTACGTGTTCTAATATTGACCCAAGGACATCGTCAGTTATGATTGCAGTGGACACAGAACCCTAGTGATTCGACTGTAGATCGATGGGAACGTGTCGGCTCTTCGGGTGAATCACATTTTTGCTACGGTCGTCTCCACAACCGCCGTCATCGAGGTAAACGGCAGCTCGAAACGCGCAGCGCCGCACGGACGCAGGCCGGAGGGAGCTGTATTATGCTATGGGAGACATTCTCCTGCGCTTGTATGAAACCTGTGGTAGTAATCGAAGACACGCCGACAATTGCGAACCACTTTCATCCCTTCATGCTTGATGACTCCCCCACGGCGATGTCATTTTTCAGCCGTATAAGTGCTCGTGTTTCGGAGCCAGAACCGTGCTACTGTCTTTTGAGCAGCGTTATAGTGAACTCAGGCTCATGTATGGGCTACCAATTTCTCCTGATTTAAATCCTATCTCGCTGCCGGGCGCCATCCCTGTGTACGCAAATCAGCGGCCCGTTATTTATGCGGATTACATGACCTGCGCATAGACGTCTAAGCCACATACCGCCACAAGCTAACCAACAAACTGTCGGATCCATGATGCGCAGAATTAGTGATGTATTTCGTTCCAAAGATGGACAAAAAAGGTATTAAGCAGGTAAACGTAATGTTTTGGATCATCAGTGTAAATGCTGCAGCTTCAGGAGATAGCGTAACAATCCGTTTAAAGTGGCCTCGCAGTACACGGGGAAAAGACAGATAGATGGCTTGTAATAGTCCGAAGAAAGGTCCATCTTCAACATCGACTCAGCTGGGACGGGCACAGATGGCAACCATTTAGTATTTGAGCAAACTGAAAAGATGCGTAGTGGACGTAATGCTGGTATAAACATGTCGAAAAGAAAGGAAATCATTACTCATAAAATCCATAGATACTGATTTAATGTCAGCTGAGAGACTTCCTAAGTCATAAGTATTCATTCACAGGTAGATAGCAGACAACTGAACACGTCCAAATTTAAGAGGAAGCATGAGGCAAACGTTTGTGAAGATGGCAGGACGAACGCCGTCACTATTCCGATTGCTGGGGACTGGCAAACGATCACGTTTAACTGCGAGCCCTCGGCGGACGTCCTTAAGGATGGCGGCCATTATTCTGCCGGGACGTCTCCTTGTAGCCGCGGCACAGAGTGAACGTGGTCACCTTTCGCAACGAGCGGTCGGCCGAGCGGGGGACCTGTCAAATTTACGTCGGCATTAAAGTCGAGTTATTGCGCGGCCCAGATCGGCTCCGGTCTCACTCCACTTAATCAGCTCCGGTAATGACGGACCAGAAATTACGCAGGAGTTTCAAAAGCGAGTTTACAAATCTCTCCGAGTACTCTTGTTTTTGCCAGTGAGAGCTTTATGAGGTATTCGGTGATTCCATGGCCTCTATTCTGGCGTCAAATC
This sequence comes from Schistocerca nitens, assembly GCF_023898315.1. NCBI lineage: Eukaryota > Metazoa > Arthropoda > Insecta > Orthoptera > Acrididae > Schistocerca > Schistocerca nitens. Next base: position 938,401,224 of record NC_064615.1, read on the forward strand.
ATTGATTGGAAACTTGCTGCAGGGAAGGTTAAAGACAATTGCGAAAAGAGTTGTCGTTCAAAGTAGAGCTATCGCAGTATCCCATTCCGCAATTAATTTGATGCAAGCACTGGCAGGTAGGAATAAAAATGTGGTTCACCGCTGTTCTTAACTGACGAGACCGTGTTTACTTTCCGCGCCCCCAGCGAGCAACCGGCGCAACTCTGACTTTAGCGTAACGGCCGAACTCGTCGAGAGAGACGTGCTCTGAATTGTGACATTGTCACCGGTGATGGGCTAGGCGTGGTTCATTGCCACATTACTCTATGCTGTGGCTGAGTGACAAAAGTTATGCTTGGCGCCTTTCTACTCCCGGCGCATTTCCTTCAATCCAGGCCTGGCTCTTAATTTGGTGCAACACTTCGAGTAGGAAATTAGCCTTAATAGATTAGGTCTAGCACACGACGTCTAAGGCTACGGATCCGTTAATCCAGGAAGGTCACAGAGGGAAAATTATACGGTGAAGACTTCATGTTAAACTTGTTGCTCTCATAGCGTCAGATCTCACCCGAAAATTGGGACTGATAGCTTATATCATTTGCTTGCCATGATTAATATCTTACCTGCTTGTTTATAAATATTATTTAAGGGGAGCCGGGGGTGCCTAAGCTGCCCATGTTAAAATCACTAAGTTTGAGGAACATTTATGAATAAACTACCAAATAGAAAAATTTGAATTTTTTTTTACATATAGTGTGGTTTAGTATTGCAGTTATGACAGAGGGATTTTAGAGTATCTTTTCTAGTTTCCTTCCAATTTTTTTTTATTAATGACCCAAATTTTTTTACAAATAATTGCTTTATAATTAAACTGAAATGAAACTACTGAACATATTGCCAAATGGCTGTGTTACAATGTAAGTTTGACCACTAGGAATGCTATATAAAAATTTCATCTCTCTAGCTTGAGTGGATTTTGAGAAAATGTTCCTTATATTCGAAAAATTCTAATTTACGGGAAATGGCTATCAAAGTTTCTCAATGTATTCCTGCACTATAGGATGGATTATCAGAGTCTTCTTCTTCATCCTCCAAAAGCTTCCTCTTCTGTCTTCTTTTCTGGCCTGTTGTTCCATCATACTTCATATGCCTTTCTCTTCTTTCTGCTCCTCTTATCCTTTCTCTGTCAATATTTCTTAGTGCTCGTACAGTGTTCACCCCAGCTGTAAATCCTAATGCCTTCAGAACTTCACACTTCACACTGTTCCCTTGGTTGTAGGTTGCTAGTGCATCATAAATGCCAAAGTGCAGTGTTTTTATGCTTACAAACACCCTTTTAGGAATCACTTTCCAAATCAAATTGTTTACGCTCTCATTAGGATTCTGCGTCTTTCCGTGTAGACATTTGTGTAACAATTCTGGCTGTGCTAAGTCATGAAAAATTGGTTGTTCCCTCCTGATTCTTGTACATACTGCATATTACCCGCTTTACACAAGAAGTATAATACTACCAACAACAGGCGCAACACTGAACTAATTCGAAACGGTAAACAGCAAAGAGACGGTGTTCCGCGCTCTTATTCATTGTAGTATCGCAACTTCGTATTAGTGTTAATTTTCTTTTCCCTACGTTCTTCCTCTTCTTATATACACGGTTACTAAAACTTGGCATCATAACCAGAACAAAAGTGTACGACAATATTAAATGGAGCAAGATGTTCGAAATTCTGAGGAAAATAGGAGTAAGCTGTAAGGAAATACGGGTCATATTTGTCACAGAAAACAATGTAGCCAACCCTTGCACACTCGCTGTATCCGTAACATAAGGCGCTGTATGCGTACAGGCCGAGCAAATCCCAAGCAGTTCGCCAGGAAGTCACGAGAGGGTGTTAGACGCATTCAGCGGCCGCCCATTTCCTCTGCAGGCGTGGGGGAAAATGGTAATAACTCCACTTCTAGGGCGAGTAGAACAATAATTCAAAGTTTACATTAAAGAGGAATGTTCCAATTAATTTTCGGTAGCAAAAAAAAAAAAAAAGAAATCGTAATTTTTTGGATATGACCACCTCCGGCTCCCCTTAAATGTCATTTTGAATGATGACTCCTCGAATTTAGTGTATAGAGCTCCTCTGGGTCAGTTGCTAAAGGCTCAGTAATTTGTGTAACATTTTTAGCTTATTACCTGAACAGGGGGCCTTTAATGAACAGTATTTCTTTTTCCTTAAGTTATTGTGATAATATAGAACGTTGCAAAGCAGAACACAATTTCTCATTACTGAACAACCACCTTTTATTCGTGAAACTTCCTGACAAATTAAAACTGTGTGCCGGTCCAAGAGTAGAACTCGTGACCTTTCACTTTCGCTGCCAAATGCTTTACCAACTGAATTAGCTAAGCATGACTTACAGCTCGTATTCACAGCTTTTCGCCCACCAGTACCTCTTCTCCTACCTTTTATTCATATTATTCCGTAATATTTTAAATGTTTTCAGAGTATGTCTAGAGTATTAAGCATCGTGTTGTTGAACCAGTCTAATTGGCATCTCCCGCGTTTTTTTATTCGTATGTTACTAGGTGTCTAAATTGCTACCTAAACGCTTTTATTGGTCTTCTTTCTCTATGTGTTGTAGTTCTGCACCGTTCGTTATTCTGACTAACGTAAATACTGTTATTACTATACCAAGGCTGCAGTTGGCTTGTTAGGAAGCAACGTGTCATGATGTTTCCTGGTTTAATGCCTATATCAAGCCCGTAGACCTAATTCTTTCAGAGATCCGTCTGTTTTACTCAAGTATTAACGGATTACGGAGAGCAAGAGCCATTTAATTAATTCAAGTAGTATTTCTAAGGCCTTCATTGCTTATTAATGTCACAAACATTACCCAACACGTGAAATGAGTTCGGAATTGTACTTATCCATGGTCTGGCACCTTATCACTCCAAGCTATCTGCCTGCTCCCTACCAGAAATAAAAGTAGAAAAATCTGATCGAACCAATGATTAAAAAAAATTGAGAAAATTACAGTAATAAAACTACAGCGATCATTATTTCAAGGTAGCGATGATTTACAAGTTTCGACTATTTTTTGAAAAGAATCATAGTTTTTCACATTTCTTTATGTCGTTATCTTAAAACTATCCATTTTCGATCAACCAACAGACCATCTTCAGGTAAAGAAAAGCGACATTTGTATCTGCAATGACCGCGAAAATAAGTTAAGCGCTCAGAACTGGAGGGGCAAACGAAATGAAACTCCATGGGTAGAGTGCTTTAATGTCGTCCTTCCTCTTCTCTTTTACGAATTAAGCATTTTTGCAGATGTGAAACAGATATACGTACTCTTCTAGCAATGAACACTTCTACTTTAGTACAGGTATAATAGTATCAGGAAGGTCAACATTAAATAAAGTTCTAGAAAATTATTAGTTGAGTGGAATTTTGTACAAATCTGTATTTTAATTCCAAACTCGAGATTCTTTGCCTTCGTTATCTAGGGTGAAATACAGGTCCTTGGTTTTCTGATTAATAGCAAAGAAGCTTTTGTTACAATGACCATGTATGATGATTTATTTCAAATTTTTCTTTCTCGTTAGAACACAAAAGCTTCACAAACGAAACTCTTTTCATTGTAGAGAAAGTTTTTCTATGAGTACGGCTTTTTCATGATAACCCCAATACACAGACCACGTATGTAAGCAAAAGACGCAATATTCTCACATTCATGTGAAACAAAGAACTCGCGCCTGGAACACGAATTACTTCTTACATCTGGCGTCAACAACGATTATAAATCGGTTTTACGGATTGCTGAGGAATTTATTCTGTGCATTAGAACATGACTTTGTGGGTGTTCTAGAAACAGTAATGGTTGCAATTATTATTTGTATTTACTTCCTGGTTTTCGGGAGTGAACAACTTAAACAGATTTCCATCTTTTGAAGCTTACAAAAATGTATGAATTAAATTAGTAACATAGATTGTTTTCAATAGTTAGTAAATATAATTTTAAAATTTCTAAATAGGCCACTTTTGTAAGAAAATAAATATTTAGCTTTTTTAACTATGTGAATGTATTTAAGAGAAAATAATTATGATTTTCATACACAACAGCAGTTTCCTATTTTTTGAATAAACAAGTTCCGTGAACAATTACGTAAACAACATTTTAGCAACTATCTAGATTACGTGGACATGTCGGTAATAAGTCATGTAAAGTGGAATCTACAGGATAACTAATTTTATTAGCACAACATTAAATCATAGAAATATGCAAAGTTACTATTACTGTGTTGTGTATAAATTTTGAGAGACAGAAGACTTATCGAATGTACTAATACATAGCGTAAAAACGTGGGAAATATGAATCTCATAATTTGTTGCCGAAAACCAGATTAAACGTCACTAAAGAGAATGTAGTATCGCAAATTTCGGTTTTCCGAAGAAGTTACCGTAAATATTGGCTCGTTATACATGTGATGTTGCTGCAGTGATTACACAATCGAGATGAATTTATAAAGAACTTGGCAGTATGAGCCCACTTATCACTATGACGTTGCACCCGCTTTTGCCTGGATAAATCCATTGATTCGGTTGGGAAGGGTGTCATAAATGCGTTGTAACCTCTGCTGGATAAGGTAGCCCACTGGTACTGTTATGGGTCCAGGATATTCCACGGATTTTATATTCGAATTTGTTCTGTCGCAGACAGGCCTGGGTATCTTGTTGGCCAGGCTAGTACCCCAACGTCATGGCACCACATTATTGTCACACGAAAGGTAAGACACGAGGATGCAAGATGCACGTGACGTACTGTTGCGCCGCCGTAGTTACCTGAATAACCATCAGCCGTGACCAGAAGTCAAACCCGATGACTCCCCCTACTATGATGCCGAGAGTAACACCTCTGTACCTCCCCAAAACTTTGGAAGTACGATACTTCTTCCTACGTCACCGCCATACTCACCCCAGTAGTCCTTCGCGGTAGAGCAGAACGGCGATTCATCGCTGAAGAAGAAGCGACCCCATTCGTCACATGTCCATCCTTCCTGGTCTCGCCACCACTAGAAAGGCAGATGTTTCCGTTATGATGTTGACATCAGCCCACGCCTGAGACCGTAACTCCCAGGTCCGACTACTCTCACATCAATCGTTTGGAATGACACAGAATGCAGCTATGAGTCCATTCTCAGACGCCAGGTACAGATGTGAAGGGGTTACGATGTGCTTAATGCACAATACGGCGATTCTCTCTTGTAGTGGTCAGACGTGGTGGACTGGGACTTTGACAAAGAGTATGCCGGCCCTCGTGTTCACATGAAGTCCAACATCCGGATAACGGTCACCTCCGAATGGTTCAAAATGGCTCTGAGCACTATGGGACTAAACTTCTGAGGTCATCAGTCCCCTAAAACTCAGAACCACTTAAACCAAACTAACCTAACGACATCACACACATCCATGCCCGAGGCAAGATTCGAACCTGCGACCGTAGCCGTCGCACGGTTCCAGACTGTAGCGCCTAGAAGCGCTCGGCCACTCCGGCCGGCACCTCCGAATGCCCCACATGTCTGAATATTGCACAATTCGACCAGTGGGCCAAATGGACCCACAGTGAAGACCATTCCAAACTCTGTAAGGTGCAGATAACGCTATCTTACCTCAATACACAGCATCTACGTATCCTTCGTAGTGTTCAATCAATAGCTGAAACTTTAAGGATCCTTATATTCCTCCCCATCCCCCAATCAGGCCCGATAACATCACTAAACATCAATAACACTAATGCATTCCAGTCTCTTGAGCGCGTATGACCCCAGTTGGATATTGCACCCTAAAGCAAAACAAAACAAAACATTCCAGTGGTTGTAGTGCCTGCCAAAAAGAATTTATATAATCGTGTATATGTGTCTCCAGTGATTGTAGCAACAGCTGCTCCAGTCAGGTTTCTTAATTCAGGGAGGTCTGCTGGTAGTGGAGGCACGTACACACGATCCTTGATGAAGGAAAAAATAGCATGGCGTTGGGTCGGGTGAATGTGGAGGCCATGCAAAGCAAGCCCTGTTAATGGCTTAAGTTATATTGACATGTGACCATGTCTTCTGGGTGCTTCACTTTTTTATTAGATACTTCAACTCCGAAAATGACAGGCATGATCTGTTATAGCCTGTCAGGTAGAAGCAATAGTCGTGCCAATATCTTGGAATGATTGACTTTCATTATGGTGGTAAGTGCAAAAATATAATAGCAATGTCAAAGCATTTTACACAAACTTGCTCCGTTAGAACTAATATATGCGCTTTATAGTAATAACAGTAAAAGAAGTTTGCTACTTACTGTATCCGTGGACAGTAATGTATCCTCATGTGTTTACTTTTTCTGTATGTCGTCCTTAAAAAAAAATTTAAAAAAAAGCGAAGAATTTCCAGCAGAAGAGACATGTTTCACAGTAGCAAAGATCTAACATACGTAAGATGTGTACAAACGCTAAACAGGTATCGTATTTCGCTCATCCAGAGTACACTTGTCAGTGCAGATTGCCGCAGTTTCGCTGCATTTCATAACATCCTCCTTAATGCACACCTTGGGCGAGTCCACTAACTGGCATTTGAGAAAGTGCTTCTTGGTGCGAATTTCATCTCACTCACACTTATCAGTATGTATCCCACCCCATTTGCTCATAAGTTGTTTTGACCATCCTGTGCCTGTGTGAAGTTGTTTCGAAGTTCTGCAGTGCCAGTAGTCCAGGTGAGCGCATAAGGTGGAAACTTCAGCTTTGTGAAGGACGTTTGGACATTCTTGTTGCCAAAATGATTTTATGGCCAACTCACATGATGGCACTGAATTAATAAAACTTCGCCTATAGTTAAGGCTTTTTGGCACGGGTTTATGGTTGTATAGTGAGTGACACTTGTCATTCTTCTGTTCGTTCCATTCTTTTCTCAGCAACGATTTTCTGATGTGTTGTGGAGCAATAATCAATAAAGGACACAAAGGATCCACCCGGGTTGATGTCAGGAGGTTATCTGTCTTCAGATATCATAAGTGAATGTCTCTTGGCGCCTGTAGTTGTCTCCCAAATGCGACATTCATACTCGGATACTGAGAAACAGGCGGCGTGTGCCGTGGCCCGTAGTTACGGTGACTTTGGCCCGCCACTTTGCAGGTGTTAGTTTGTTTAATATGCCGTTCGGTGTTTGGGATTTTTGCTTTGGTTTCCTCAGTATAGTTCCCATACGTTATCATCTTAATGAACGAGTACGGATGCATGCTTCAACTACACACACCCTTCCATATACAGAATATGTGATACCTTACTTGTAAAAGAAAAGTAATAAACGACCCTCACTTTTGAAGCAAATACTAAGTCTGTGATAATTAAACAGGACAACTGTGTGACAGTAAAATACAGGGAGTTTATAAATGAATATCGGGGTTTTAACGCTTTATAATATTTATTACATTAAACTTACAGTTATAAATGATATGTCAAATGAAAGAGCAACTCAAACAGTTTTACCAAGAACCTTATAAACGTTCAATGTGAGCACCATTTGTCACACGGCACACATCAGGTCAATAGCCGAGTTCTTCGAAAACGTTGATAAGTGTGTCTTCAGTGATTGTAGCAACAGCTGCTTCAGTCAGGTTTCTTAATTCAGGGAGGTCTGCTGGTAGTGGAGGCACGTACACACGATCCTTGATGAAGGAAAAAATAGCATGGCGTTAGGTCGGGTGAATGTGGAGGCCATACAAAGCAAGCCCTGTTAATGGGCCCCTTGCGGCACATCCAGCGCTTGGGAAGAACTCGGCTATAGACTCGATGTGTACCGAGTGACAAATGGTGCTAAGTCTAGGGGACTGATGACCTCAGATGTTAAGTCCCGTAGTGCTGAGAGCCATTTGAACCATTTGAATCTTTCTTCTTCTTTTCATTTGAGTACATTTCTCCACTCTGTACGTTATCTACCAGCTTAATCTGTGGCATCTTCCTACAGAAATACTTTTCAAATGATACATGTTTATTTTCCTTCATTTTTCACAAAGTGCGTGATACTCAACATATACTACTGCGCTAGGCATATACAAATTGTGAAATATTTTCATCATTTCTTTGCCAAAATCTTATACTAGTAGATTTAAAGTCACTTACTTCAGTCAACAAAGATGTCCATTATTCAGGAACGCTCGTTTCCAACAAGCTACCATCAGCCATGAAAGATGTAAATACTAATAAAGTTCAGTTTAAGAGGACTCTGAAAAGGATTTATTTGTGTCCAACTCCTTCTACTCCACTACTGAGTTTCTTAGCAGAACCAAATTACGTGTGTATGTTGCTAGTAATATCAAATAATGCTAGTATTACATACAATGTAACTTCTGTATACACTCAGTGCAGTAATACGCTCATTGCAAATAAGTGTTGTAAAATGATTTTTCAGTTTGATTATGCATGACTACAAAAGCCTAAAAATTATAATATGCACCTTAGTATATTGAACACGTATATGTTTTGTGTCAGTTTTCCTGTTATCGTGTAAATGAAAATATATTTAAGTTTTTTTGACTTATTCCACATTCAGGAGGATCATTTCGCTTGCAATAAGTGAATGGTACATTAGTATTTTTCTTTTTCTTTGTAAATATTTATTGTATGTTCTTGTTTTTTGACAAGTTCTGCTTCCTGGAGGATCTCCTCACTATGAGTATATTGGAACGAAAATTACCCCTAATGTAATCTTGTTTAACTTTGAATACTGTTTTCATCTGCGGCAGTCTACTTCTAACATCTTCCTCACTTCGTTTATTTGGTATTGTCTTGGTATTGTGACGGCAAAATTCTTTCATTTCGCTCTTGAATTTTCTGCAATTTCAGAATTGGTAAGAACATCATTTTCGGTTGTGTTAGTCGTCATCATAATAATGGTACAGTTTCATTGTAATCAGAATTACAACGTTCTCCATTCCATTCTAGTCGTACTTACTTTCGGCTTTGAAGTTTACGCCACCTGTAACTTCAGCATACCTATCTGTTCTACTTGTGTACTGACTTTTTTTACACAGTGGGAATGGAAAATTGGAATAAGCTGAAAGCATCATGTAAAAGTTCTTTCCATGAGAGAAGAAAAATAGTGGGCAAATCCCTTACACGTGGATTTGAGGCTACGAGACACTGGATTCCATTCGAGTAAGTACATTTTCCAGGAATTGTGATATTTTCCACTACTTCATTCCTTTTTGAGTTTTACATAAGTGCATCACAAGCGGTGTTTGGGATTTTTGCTTTGGTTTCCTCAGTATGGTTCTCATACATTATCATCTTCATGAACGAGTACGGATGTACTCAAGCGGCCCAACTCAAAAAACAACGGTTAAGTCATAATTCTACACTTCCACGTGTTTCTGTTCAGAAGATCGAGAGACACATTCCGTTGGTAATTTCACACATTCCAACCTCTATTAGAAGTTTTTCCACTTGATTTCATGGTTTTGATAATTGACATAGAGAGTTTTTGTAAATTTCATATCGAAAAATGCTCGCATATTTCAGCTGTGTGTTCAGGTTCATAGTGCATCATTACAATTTTATTGCTATTTTGCGTACAATCGTCGCATCATTTCCACCTACCCGAACTGCTTCTCAGACCACTAGTGTTGGCACTACACATGATACACTCCTGGAAATTGAAATAAGAACACCGTGAATTCATTGTCCCAGGAAGGGGAAACTTTATTGACACATTCCTGGGGTCAGATACATCACATGATCACACTGACAGAACCACAGGCACATAGACACAGGCAACAGAGCATGCACAATGTCGGCACTAGTACAGTGTATATCCACCTTTCGCAGCAATGCAGGCTGCTATTCTCCCATGGAGACGATCGTAGAGATGCTGGATGTAGTCCTGTGGAACGGCTTGCCATGCCATTTCCACCTGGCGCCTCAGTTGGACCAGCGTTCGTGCTGGACGTGCAGACCGCGTGAGACGACGCTTCATCCAGTCCCAAACATGCTCAATGTGGGACAGATCCGGAGATCTTGCTGGCCAGGGTATTTGACTTACACCTTCTAGAGCACGTTGGGTGGCACGGGATACATGCGGACGTGCATTGTCCTGTTGGAACAGCAAGTTCCCTTGCCGGTCTAGGAATGGTAGAACGATGGGTTCGATGACGGTTTGGATGTACCGTGCACTATTCAGTGTCCCCTCGACGATCACCAGTGGTGTACGGCCAGTGTAGGAGATCGCTCCCCACACCATGATGCCGGGTGTTGGCCCTGTGTGCCTCGGTCGTATGCAGTCCTGATTGTGGCGCTCACCTGCACGGCGCCAAACATGCATACGACCATCATTGGCACCAAGGCAGAAGCGACTCTCATCGCTGAAGACGACACGTCTCCATTCGTCCCTCCATTCACGCCTGTCGCGACACCACTGGAGGCGGGCTGCACGATGTTGAGGCGTGAGCGGAAGACGGCCTAACGGTGTGCGGGACCGTAGCCCAGCTTCATGGAGACGGTTGCGAATGGTCCTCGCCGATACCCCAGGAGCAACAGTGTCCCTAATTTGCTGGGAAGTGGCGGTGCGGTCCCCTACGGCACTGCGTAGGATCCTACGGTCTTGGCGTGCATCCGTGCGTCGCTGCGGTCCGGTCCCAGGTCGACGGGCACGTGCACCTTCCTCCGACCACTGGCGACAACATCGATGTACTGTGGAGACCTCACGCCCCACGTGTTGAGCAATTCGGCGGTACGTCCACCCGGCCTCCCGCATGCCCACTATACGCCCTCGCTCAAAGTCCGTCAACTGCACATACGGTTCACGTCCACGCTGTCGCGGCATGCTACCAGTGTTAAAGACTGCGATGGAGCTCCGTATGCCATGGCAAACTGGCTGACACTGACGGCGGCGGTGCACAAATGCTGCGCAGCTAGCGCCATTCGACGGCCAACACCGCGGTTCCTGGTGTGTCCGCTGTGCCGTGCGTGTGATCATTGCTTGTACAGCCCTCTCGCAGTGTCCGGAGCAAGTATGGTGGGTCTGACACACCGGTGTCAATGTGTTCTTTTTTGCATTTCCAGGAGTGTAGTTCCAAGTACTGTACACAATCAATTCTTGTGTTCCTTAAAGTAACTAATGCTAGCTTTAACAGATACTTTTGTTGGTGTTACTGTAAGAATATTGAGTTTCGTTGTTAAATACGACAGAAGTAACTTCTATGAATGACAGTTTTAAACCAGATTGCTACATCAGTATCGACTGAAACTACGGAGCCATTTCTTAAGACCAGTAAAACGGTCCAGTGGATTTAGAGATCTCTTAAGTACATTTTGAATTTTCAGATAATGCTCTCCCCTTTAGTTATAAAATGACTCCTCCACTCTCGAGTAATTCACCTAATATTCACGCCCGAGGAAAATTGAATTTTAATGCTTTAAAAAGCAACGAGCGGTTGCCTGGCATCGGGTATAAAACCATATTGTTTGCAGCGCGTAACTAAATTCAGGTCACGGGCTGCCTCGCAAGCGATATAAAACACCGCTCGTGGCTGGCTTTTTGCCTAGCGTGCATCTTTTTAAGAGATTTGCCTGCCGGTGGAGGAGGCGCTCTTTATAAGCCAACTCCAGCCTTCCGGCAAGAAGCGGCCCCAACAGGTGGCACTTTTTACCGGCGCGGGTCCATCACAAGAAATGCCAGTCTTCTGCACGCCTCTTCTTGGGTGGCTGGTCCAGCGTTCGCGATGCTTTCCCACAAAAAGCAGGCCGCGCGACGCCCCCTACTGCTTGTTAGTCGAGATGAGCAATGGCCCCATGCTAAAATAGCAATCACATTAACTCGCACCCCCGGGAACAAGATTAATGGTCGCTCTGAGTTTTCTATTACTGCGTTTTCTGTAAAAGTGTTACCTCCCTCATTCTTTTTTCCTTCTGTTCTAGGTCCTCCAAGCAAACCCTTCCGCTGGTACCTGAAGTCTTTTGTTCTTAAAGCTCTCCTGTTTTCCAAATTAATTTCACTCTTGTCTCGGCGTCCATGTACGAAGTTTGGTCCAGTCGTCATTTTGTAGAGTGAGTAAGTAGAGCGTTTTCAGCCATGCATCGCAGTCTTCAGATGAACATTCTGTCAACCGCTTGCCCACTTGCCTGAATACACTATTCGCTATCGACACTTCGTCCCTTCTTTTGATTTTCTACTGATGATCCTGAAGCATGTTGTGTAGTTTACATTTTGTAAAGTAGTTCTGCACATTAACAGGTCAGTGCTGTAGTTGAAACGCAAGAATTTCTCGGTGGAAATCAATAAGGATTTCGCTAGGATCGATGGCATCAACGCAAATCGCTCTTCTATTTGACAAAACCCACAAGTATATATATCTTCTAAGGTTCAAGTATATTAAGAGTTAAACGAAACAACAAGTTTACTGTTACCAGTCACCGTTTTATTTATTTCCGCGACGTGTTTCAAAGGTTTAAACCTCCATCATCGGGTGGATTTACATTAGTTAATATGATATTTGTGTGTGTGTTGTGTTACGATTTTTTTGGAGGAACTTGTGACACTGCCTCCAGTGGTCACAGGTTCCTTTCGCTGTCGTAACACGTCACATGTATACTGTCCGAATTTGTAAACCTTTGAAACGCGTCGTGGAAATAAATAAAACTGTGACTGGTAACAGTAAACTTGTTGTTTCATTTAATATCAATAACAGTCACGGTAAAGCCTAACCAGCCGGCCGCGGTGGCCGTGCGGTTCTAGGCGCTTCAGTCCGGAACCGCGGGACTGCTACGGTCGCAGGTTCGAATCCTGCCTCGTACATGGATGTGTGTGATGTCCTTAGGTTAGTTAGGTTTAAGTAGTTCTATGTTCTAGGGGACTGATTACCTAAGATGTTAAGTCCCATAGTGCTCAGAGCCATTTGAACCATTTGAACCAAAGCCTAACCTAAAATGTTCGCATTTAATATATTAAGAGTTGTCAGAAAAAAAGTGAAAACCTTTTAACAGTGTTGTAGGGTAGGTTATGCTGAGAAATAATTTTACGAAAATAAATCGATACGTTGCACCGTTTCCGGGTTAATTAGCAGTGAAATTATCCAATCAGGCCGCTGTGCGCGCAAATTCAAGCGTCCCGCCAGACAGAGTGTCAGTTATTCTCAGAGCAGAGATGACAGCGCACGAGACCGCACAGCCTTTGACCTGGATTCCATCCTTACTACCGTCCCATATCACTCTTGTTCACTCTGACGAAACCAATCGAAGAACACGTTTGGCGCCACCGTCTCTAGTGGGGCGCTTGAATTAGCGCGCGCAACTCTCTGAATGGCTACCTGCGATGCTAATTAGCTCGGAAACGGAGCAACGTACTGAATTTTTTTCTTAACGATTATTTCCCATCACTGCCTACCCTGCAACGCCCTTAAAAGCTTTCGACACTGTTTCCAAACTCCTTATATATAACAACTTTGACACCTCATATGTTTCCGAAATGAAACAAAATGCTTTTAACCAGGAATACAGCTGTCAGCAGTTCACACAATGGGTATGAATGCACAGTCCCTAGAAGTAAACTAACATCACTTTCCACATACAATTACTTTTTTTTAAATGTCTCATTTTTTATTTATTTTGTTTTATGTTTTTACCGAAATGAAAACTCGAGGTACTTTTAAACTTAGTTTCACTGTTCTAACCGTTTTACCTTCTGGAACACTGACGACTTTAAGTTGTATATGCTCATTCAAAAATATATTACGTCATACAGAACTGGTACACCTGTCCGATATCGTGTAGGGCCCCTGTGAGCACACAGAAGTGCCGCAGCACGACGTGGCATGGACTCGACTGAAGTCTGAAGTAGTCCTTTAGGGAACTGACACCATGAATCCTGTAGAGATGTCCATAAATCCATAAGAGCACAAGGGGGTGGAGATCTCTTCTGAACAGCCCGTTGTAAGGCATTCCATATAAGCTCAATAATGTTCATGTCTTAGGAATTTGGTGGCCTGTGGAAGTGTTTAAACTCAGAAGAGTGTTTCTGGAGCCACTCTGTACCAATTCTGGACGTGTGGGGCGTTGCATTTTCCTGCTAGAATTGCCCAAGTCCGTCGGAGTGCACAATGGTCATGTATGGATGTAGGTGATCAGACAGGATGCATAAGTACGTGTCGCCTGTCAGAGTCGTATCTAGACGTGTCAGAGGTACCATATGACACCAACTGCACACGCCCTACACCATTACAGAGCCTCCACCAGCTTAAACAGTCATCTCCTGACATGAAAGATCCATGGATTAATGAGGTTGTCTCCATACCCGTACACGTCCATCCAGTCGATACAATTTGAAACGAGACTCATCCGAACAGGCAACATGTTTCCAGTCAACAACAGTCCAATTTCGGCGTCGACAGGCCAAGATGAGGCTTAAAGCTTTATCATTAAGGGTACAGGACTGGGCCTTCGGCTCCGAACGCCCATATCGATGATGTTTCATTAAATGGTGCGTCCGCTGACACTTGTTGATGGCCCAGCATTGAAATCTGCAGCAGTTTGCGAAAGGATTGCACTGCTGTGACGTTGACCGATTCTCTTCGGTCGTCGTTGGTCCCGTTCTTGTAGGATCTTTTTCCGGAGATTTGATGTTTTACCGGATTCCTGATATTCACTGTACACTCGTGAAATGTTCGTACGGGAAAATCCCCACTTTAGCGCTATCTCACAAATGCTGTGTCCCATCGCTCATGCGCCGACTATAACACCCCGTTCAAACTCAGTTAAATCTTGATAACCTGCTATTGTAGCAGCAGTAACCGATCTAACAACTGTGCCACACACTTTTTGTCTTAAGTAGTGTAACGTCCCCTTAAAAAATTATAAATGACTGTGCTGATAAACCTCTTACGTTATTTGATTTTGAAACAACTGAGCAAAACTGAACGTACTCGGACATTTCTCTCTGTACTTATTCTGATCATCGCTAGACTGACACACAATATTTTTTTAAGCTCAACGCAATCTGACTTTCAATAATCCCTACGAAAGAATGGCCCTGACTAAAAATAACCTATACCTTTCATGAATCACTTACCTCACAAAAATCTTCGTTACTCAAACTACTGCAATACAGCGAGCGCAAATACTGCCAGCTAAATAAAAGATTCTAACTACTGAAGGCACTAACTACTGATACACATAGTTAGCAAATGAAAGATTTTGATAGAGAACAAACGAAGTATTTAACTTAATAATATTCAAAAGTCATCATATATACATCTATGAAGTCATGACATCCATCTTTACAAATTTCCTTTTTCTGGCGGGCACACGTCCAGATCGTCCGCTTATAGCAACCTCTCAAACCTCTGGCATCTCTCTCTCCACATTCATCACTGTTGGCGGCTCACCTCCAACTGCGCTACGCTACGCGCTGTTCACATCCAACTGTCCAACACTACAATAGCAAGTATTCCAACAATGCCAACCAGCCACAGACTGCACACAGCACAGACAGTGATTTTCATACAGAGCGCTACGTGGCGTTGCCAACATAAAAACCTAAACAGCCTACTTACAGTAGGAGTTACTGACCGCAGAGGCGTATTCTGCCTGTTTACATATCTCTGTATTTGAATACGCATGCCTATACCAGTTTCTCTGGCGCTTCAGTGTATGTCTATGGCCATTCACCAAACATTTACGATACTCAGCGTTAGCATAAAAATTAGTAACTAGTAAGGGTATTCAAATATGATAATCATGGCTTTACTGTTTCATTTAGTATACTGGGTGATCAAAAAGTCAGTATAAATTTAAAAACTTAATAAACCACGGAATAATGTAGATAGAGAGGTAAAAATTGACACAGATGCTTGGAATGACATGGGGTTTTATTAGAACCAGGCGCTCCACCCCATATTGCTAGACGCGTAAACGATCTCTTGCGCGCGTCGTTTGGTGATGATCGTGTGCTGAGCCGCCACTTTCGTCATGCTTGGCCTCCCAGGTCCCCAGACCTCAGTCCGTGCGATTATTGGCTTTCTGGTTACATGAAGTCGCAAGTGTATCGTGATCGACCGACATCTCTAGGGATGCTGAAAGACAAAATCCGACGCCAATGTTTCACCATAACTCCGGACGTGCTTTACAGTGCTGTTCACAACATTATTCCTCGACTACAGCTATTGTTGAGGAATGATGGTGGACATATTGAGCATTTCCTGTAAAGAACATCATCTTTGCTTTGTCTTACTTTGTTATGCTAATTATTGCTATTCTGATCAGATGAAGTGTCATCTGTTGGACATTTTTTGAACTTTTGAATTTTTTTTTGGTTCTAATAAAACCCCATGTCATTCCAAGCATGTGTGTCAATTTGTACCTCTATATCTACATTATTCCATGATTTATTCAGTTTTCAAATATATACTGACTTTTTGATCACCCGGTACATGAAGTTCTATAATGACTGAAAGATTTACATTGGTGTAAAGAAAAGTTGCAGCAAGCTAGATGGAAGTTTGTGGTTCATCGATTGTAGTAAGTCGAACATTGAGGATCGATTTCCACGCGTTCCATCAAGCCGTTTAACAGTTCGCTGGATTTATAAAAAGTTTCTGGAAACCGAATCAGCAGCAGACAGCTGTAAAGGAAATGCGGGACGTCCATCATCTGTCAGATGTCAAATGACAGTTGTTATCGAACAGCAAGATGTAGTGCAGAGTCCTTCGAAGTAAACCAGACAGCGCAGTTTTGAAGCTCGATTCCCCAATCACCTATATTTTGCGTCTTGAAATATGTATGACTTTGTGGTCCGACTATACCACATTAAAGTCGTTCCATCCCTATGGAAAAGAAAAAAAACTGTGAGGCCGCCCGATGGAACGGACACCACATATTCATATAACTGATTCGTCTCGATGGGTAATGAATCCACCAACTTCAGTGCGGAATGGGTGTGTGTGTTGTTCTTAGCATAGGTTTGTTTAAGTTAGTTTAAGTACTGTGTAAGCCTAGGGACCGATGGCCTCTGCAGCTTGGTCCCTTAAGATCTCACATTTGAAAATTTTTTTCAGTGCGGATGCGCGTTTGACTTCCTGCGGGAATCTCCAAGAAGCGAGCATAGAGTACATGGGCGGGGACTGCGGGTTTTTGGCGCTAGGAATGTAAGTCGGCGCGAAGGCGTGTCGAGAGGGTCCGCTTCACGCTCCTACAAAATGGAGAAATGAAAAACAATTTTGGCTTACTACATTTTCGCTGTTAATGCAGTAAAACTGCCGCATGATGCATGACGTTTGAATTTATTACTTCTTTGCCACTGACTGTATTCGTGATACATTTTTCAGACAGTATCCACACGTACCACTAAATGTATCGGAAAAGATATATCATTGTGCGACACATAGTTCAGGAGACATGACGTCACAAATACTGAGTTACGTAAAAACTCCCACGTGATGCAAGACGTTAAAATTTCTTACTTCGTTGCTACTAACCATACTAGCATCAATTTTCGCAGAGAGTATATACACCTGTCACTGAATGAATATACTAAAATATATCAATATATATGGAGCCGCACGGCCACTCCGGCCGGCAGTTGTAAATAGTCGTGTATTTTATATTCCATAATCAATACAGTTGTAGTGACCTATTTCTGACAATCGATGCCTACAAGTGTACAGTGCTTCATAAACATTCCGTGAAGTGTTAATTTACGTGCAGTGTTATAGTTATTCTTTGATTTAGCTTTTGTTAGTTATTCCGCGCAGTTCATGTCTACACAATTCATTCATATGTGTAGTGTTAAGTTATTGCTAAATATATGTGGGAATAAAGGAATTGTTTTCTCAAACACCCACTTTTGGTGACCCCGACGAACTACGTTAACATCCGCGTCGGGTTCAGCGTTTAACGAAGTTCCGCGACGTTCACGTTTGTAACTTCCGCGCCAGCCGCATCGCGCTCGTTTCAGCACGATAATGACCGATTCGCCAGTCTCAATTCAACCTGAAGCCAGCAGTGCAATTAACAGGGTGGCGATAAAACCTCCACCATTCTGGTTACATAATCCTCTATTGTGGTTTGCCCAGTTAGAAAGCCAGTTCGTCCTCGCACAAATGCCGGCCGCGGTGGTCTTGCGGTTCTAGGCGCTGCAGTCCGGAACCGCGGGCCTGCTACGGTCGCAGGTTCGAATCCTGCCTCGGGCATGGATGTGTGTGATGTCCTTAGGTTAGTTAGGTTTAAGTAATTCTAAGTTCTAGGGGACTGATGACCTAAGATGTTAAGTCCCATAGTGCTCAGAGCCATTTGAACCATTTTTGAACCTCGCACAAATATCGGCGGACGAAACTAAGTACAGCTATGTGGTTGCAGCACTTACAGAAGATCTAGCAGCAGAAGTACAAGATATCCTCTAGCCGCACCACCGGATACCGATCGTTATGCATCCATTAAAAACGCATTAATAACGCGTTTGTCACAATCAGAGGCAAAACGGCTAGAGAAGCTACTGTGCACTGAAGAACTCAGAGATCGCACTCCATCACAACTCTTACGACGTTTGCGCACACTGGCAAGTAACACTGTAACCGATGATGTGCTACGAAATATATGGTTGTCTCGGTTGCCGTCAGATACTCAAAAAATTCTCGCGGTATGTGCAGGCGATTTAAACGCACTGGCACAAACGGCCGACAGGTTAATTGAAATGTATCCCACATCAAGTGTCTCAACATTAACGCCACAACAAGAAAATTCGCCCACAGTGACGCTAGTCTCCCTACAATCACAACTGGCTGAGTTGACCGCACAGATAGCTGCATTACAAACAACGCACAACCGCCAACGGCCACGCCGCCGACGGTCACGAAGTCGCAATCGATCACCATCACTACACAACTTATGCTGCTACCACAAGACATTTGGTTATGATGCACGAAAGTGTACGCCACCTTGCAAGTGGAAACACGAAGCAGACACCGTAGCAGCGATAACTTCCAGTGCAAACACCTCGCCGACTTTTTGTGACAGACCGCGAAACAAAACTACAGTTTCTCGTCGATACAGGTGCAGAAGTGGCCGTATATCCAGCAAACCGCATATCACG
The DNA here is from genome assembly GCF_023898315.1 of Schistocerca nitens. Classification (NCBI taxonomy): domain Eukaryota; kingdom Metazoa; phylum Arthropoda; class Insecta; order Orthoptera; family Acrididae; genus Schistocerca; species Schistocerca nitens. The sequence continues at coordinate 938,420,308 of NC_064615.1, forward strand.
CTGGAGCTGCGACGACTGTTATCTATTCGCCGCCAATGACTCCAAAATTATAACATACGGTCGGGTAACATTATTCCTTAACTTGGGGCTACGCCGTGTGTTTGAATGGCAATTTACAGTGGCAGATATATCACAGCCTATTATCCCATGAACCATAGACCTTCCCGTTGGTGAGGAGGCTTGCGTGCCTCAGCGACACAGATATCCGTACCGTAGGTGCAACCACAACGGAGGGGTATCTGTTGAGAGCCCAGACAAACGTATGGTTGCTGAAGAGGGGCAGCAGCCTATTCAGTAGTTGCAGGGGCAACAGTATGGATGATTGACTGATCTGGCCTTGTATAATTAACCAAAACGGCCTTGCTGTGCTGGTACTGCGAACGGCTGAAAGCAAGGGGAAACTACGGCCGTAATTTTTCGCGAGGGTTTGCAGCTTTACTGTATGGGTAAATGATGACGGCGTCCTCTTCGGTAAAATATTCCGCAGGTAAAATAGTCCCCCATTCTGATCTCCGGGCGGGGACTACTCAGGAGGACGTCGTTATCAGAGAGGAGAAAGAAAACTGGCGTTCTACGGATCGGAGCGTGGAATGTCAGATCCCTTAATCGGGCAGGTAGATTAGAAAATTTAAAAAGGGAAATGGATAGGTTAAAGTTAGATATAGTTGGAATCAGCGAATTTCGGTGGCAGGAGGAACAAGACTTTTGATCAGGTGAATACAGGGTTATAAATACAAAATCAAATAGGGGTAATGCAGGAGTAGGTTTAATAATGAATAAAAAATAGGACTTCCGGTAAGCTACTACAAACAACATAGTGAACGCATTATTGTGGCCAAGATAGACACGAAGCCCACGCCTACAACAGTAGTACAAGTCTATGCCAACTAGCTCTGCAGATGACGAAGAAATTGAATAAATGTATGATGAGATAAAAGAAATTATTCAGATAGTGAAGGGAGACGAAAATTTTATAGTCATGGGTGTCTGGAATTCCATAGCAGGAAAAGGAAGAGAAGAAAACGTAGTAGGTGAATATGGATTGGGGCTAAGAAATGAAAGAGGAAGCCGCCTGGTAGAATTTTGCACAGAGCACAACTTAATCACAGCTAACACTTGGTTCAAGAATCATATAAGGAGGTTGTATACATGGAAGAAGCCTGGAGGTACTGACAGGTTTCAGATAGATTATGTAATGGTATGACAGAGATTTAGGAACCAGGTTTTAAATTGTAAGACATTTCCAGGGGCAGATGTGGACTCTGACCACAATCTATTGGTTATGAACTGTAGATTAAAACTGAAGAGCCCGCATCTCGTGGTCGTGCGGTAGCGTTCTCGCTTCCCACGCCCGGGTTCCCGGGTTCGATTCCCGGCGGGGTCAGGGATTTTCTCTGCCTCGTGATGGCTGGGTGTTGTGTGCTGTCCTTAGGTTAGTTAGGTTTAAGTAGTTCTAAGTTCTAGGGGACTTATGACCACAGCAGTTGAGTCCCATAGTGCTCAGAGCCATTTGAACCATTTTTGAAAACTGAAGAAACTGCAAAAAGGTGGGAATTTGAAGAGATGGGACCTGGATAAACTGAAAGAACCAGAGGTTGCAGAGTTTCAGGAAGAGCATAAAGGAACAATTGACAAGAATGTGGGAAAGAAATACAGTAGAAGAAGAATGGATAGCTTTGAGGGATGAAGTGGTGAAGGCAGCAGAGGATCAAGTAGGTAAAAAGACGAGGGCTAGTAGAAATCCTAGGGTGACAGAAGAAATACTGAATTTAATTGATGAAAGGATAAAATATAAAAATGCAGTAAATGAAGCAGGCAAAAATGAATACAAACGTCTCAAAAATGAGATCGACAGGAAGTGCCAAATGGCTAAGCAGGGATGGCTAGAGGACAAATGTAAGGATGTAGAGGCTTACCTCACTAGAGGTAAGATAGATACTGCCTACAGGAAAATTAAAGAGACCTTTGGAGAAAAGAGAACCACTTGTATGAATATCAAGAGCTCAGATGGAAACCCAGTTCTAAGCAAGGGAAAGCAGAAAGGTGGAAGGAGTATATAGAGGGTCTATATAAGGGCGATGTACTTGAGGACAATATTATGGAAATGGAAGAGGATGTAGATGAAGATGAAATGGGAGATATGACACTGAGGAAAGAGTTTGACAGAGCACTGAAAGACGTAAGTCGAAACAAATCCCCTGGATTAGACAACATTCCATTAGAACTACTGACGGCCTTGGGAGAGCCAGTACTGACAAAACTCTACCATCTGGTGAGCAAGATGTATGAGAGAGGCGAAATACCCTCACACTTCAAGATGAATAATACCAATCCCAAAGAAAGCAGGTGTTGACAGATGTGAAAATTACCGAACTATCAGTTTAATTAGTCAACGGCTGCAAAATACTAAAGCGAATTCTTTACAGATGAATGGAAAAACTGGTAGAAGACGACCTCGGGGAAAATCAGTTTGGATTCCGTAGAAGCTAGATTAAGAAAAGGCAAACCTACGTTTCTAGCATTTGTAGACTTGGAGAAAGCTTTTGACAGTGTTGACTGGAATACTCTCTTTCAAATTCTGAAGGTGGCAGAGGTAAAATACAGGGAGCGAAAGGCTATTTACAATTTGTATAGAAACCAGATGGCAGTTATAAGAGTCGAAGGACATGAAAGGGAATCACTGGTTGGGAAGGGGGTTAGTTAGGGTTGTAGCCTCTCCCCGATGTCATTCAATCTGTATATTGAGCAAGCAGTAAAGGAAACAAAAGAAAAATTCGGAAAAGGTATTAAAATCCATGGAGAAGAAATAAAAACTTTATGGTTCGCCGATGACATTGTAATTCTGTCAGAGACAGAAAAGGACTTGGAAGAGAAGTTGAACGGAATGGACAGTGTCTTGAAGGGAGGATATAAGATGAACATCAACAAAAGCAAAACTAGGATAATGGAATGTAGTCCAATTAAGTCGGGTGATGCTGAGGGAATTAGATTAGGAAATGAGACACTTGAAGTAGTAAAGGAGTTTTGCTATTTGGGGAGCAAAGTAACTGATGATGGTCGAAGTAGAGAGGATATAAAATGTAGACTGGCAATGGCAAGGAAATCGTTTCTGAAGAAGAGAAATTTGTTAACATCGAGTATAGATTTAAATGTCACGAAGTCGTTTCTGAAATTATTTGTATGGAGTGTAGCCATGTATGGAAGTGAAACATGGACGATAAATAGTTTGGACAAGAAGAGAATAGAAGCCTTTGAAATGTGGCGCTACAGAAGAATGTTGAAGATTAGATGGGTAGATCACGTAACTAATGAGGAAGTATTGAATAGGATTGGGGAGAAGAGGAGTTTGTGGCACAACTTGACGAGAAGAAGGGATCGATTGGTAGGACATGTTCTGAGGCATCAAGGGATCACCAATTTAGTATTGGAGGGCAGCGTGGAGGGTAAAAATCGTAGAGGGAGACCAAGAGATGAATACACTAAACAGATTCAGAAGGATGTAGGCTGCAGTCCGTATTGGGAGATGAAGAAGCTTGCACAGGTTAGTGTAGCATGGAGAGCTGCATCAAACCAGTCTCAGGACTGAAGACCACAACAACAACAACATCATTATACGACACATAGTTCAGGAGATATGATGTCAAATACAGGAATGCGTGAAAAACACCCGCATTTATTACTGATTTACTACTAATTCTATTCGAAAAACATTTCTCAGGCTGTCTCCACGAATTTTCTGAAGGTCTCTACAAAATATATCACTGTATGACACACAGTTTAGGACTTATGACGTCAAACATTGACATCCTTGATAAACTGCCTCACCACGCATGGCGTTTTAATATATTACTTCTTTACTACTAACTCTATTCATAACACAACTTGCATTCAGCAACCGCATATACCACTGGATAGTCGTGTAAAATTATATCACTATATAGCGCATAGTTCAGGAGATGCGAAATCATAAACATTGAGCTTCGTGGAAATGAAACTGAAGGGCGAAACTCGTTACAGTTACAGTGAAATATGTGTACAAAAACGTAAGAAATATATTAAATATATCTGACATGCGCGTATGCAGTCGAACACACCGGTATAAAGCTCATCCTTAACCCTTGTTAAGATTTCAACTAAATTTGATACACATATTAGTCACAATATGGAAAGATACGAGTATACAGTGGGGGTAAGAACCATCAGCTTCCTATTGTGGTGAGAGTGATAACGTGGAAAGAAAAGGCGAGAGGAGGAGATGGGCAGAGAGGGGGGAGCAAATTGACAGACAAAACGGAGGAGGAAATAGGTGGAGAAGTGGAAACGGAGGAGATGGACAGAGAGATGGGAAGGAGGAATTAGGCAGAGAGAGTGGAGGAGATGGAAAGAAAGAGGGGCAAGAAGGGATATATACTGTATAAGCACTTAGTGTCACACACCATAAATAGAACGCCAGATTGTGTCGGAACGGCCCGTCTCGACAGAAATTTTGGGAATAGCGTTACTGGCTGCGTGTCGAATGCGTAGGAGCATCTATTAGTTGAGTCTTAGAGAAGCCAGATAGGACAGAGAACACATATGGGCAACGGTATAAGTGGGCAGATTATTGGCGTATAAACGGCGTGTGGAAGATCGACCTGTAGATCACAACAAATAAATATATAGGTGCAGCATAAGCGTGCAAAAGGGAAGGAAACTGATCGTGTTCTTTCTAAAGCTATCATCCAAGTCCGTTGAATGTTTTGATATCAAAAATTATAATTATTATTAGCCTGGTGAAAGACGTATGGAAATGTATAAAGCTCTGTCTCTGACAATATGATCGTTACCTACATTATTTCTATAAAAACTGCAAGACAATGTACTGAAACTTTTTTAGTGTTATCATAAAATCTTATATGTAGCCGTACAACTTGTATTTTGGAAACCCTTATTGCGACATACCAGTATTCAAACATTTTCTGGAACATCCTACTATTGGACATATCAATATTCTGATAGAGAACAAAAAACATAATTCCTATAAAACATGAATCATAAATCATTAAAAATCAATTCTCTGGAGTATGACTGCTATTTTTAAAATATCCCTTGACGTCTCCTAACAATTATACTGCAGTGCTCCTGCGCGCAACAGACAACTTTGTAAGACGTCCATGATTAAGAAATTCGTTGCTAGCGCACTTGAGCAGATGTAATTTCGATGGATCACTCACGCGCTGCCTGCGATATGTAAGATATAAGAGAATCTCAGACCAGAGAGCAGTGTTGTATAGTAGTGTGAAGTTAGCACCCTTTTTTTCAGAAATCTATATTTTTTTCAGAGTTCTTGATAGATATGAAATAGTTCTAGAGTTCTTTGTACAAAATTTCAATAGTTCTGCAGAATTTAGCGAAAAAAACAACAATACTCGAAAACATTTTCGTATCGAAAACATTCTCTGTAAATTTCCGCAAAATGTAAATAAGTACGACAGTTCTGAGCACAGTTCTGAATAGAGCTCCATGAGTTCTATCGAAAATCCCACTAACATTTTTTTGTGCAGCTAATAGTTTCCGAGATAATTGCAATTTAAGGAGAAAATCTTTTCACTTACTGTGAAGTTGGCACCCTTTTTTTCAGAAATGTATATTTTTTTCAGAGTTCTTGACAGATATGCCATAGTTATAGAGTTCTTTGTACAAAATTTCAATAGTTCTGCAGATTTTAGCGAAGAAAACGACAATATTCGAAAATATTTTCGTATCGAAAACATTCATTGTCAATTTTCGCAAAAATTAAACTCGTACAACAGTTCTGAGGACAGTTCTGAACAGAACCCCAAGAGCTCTATCGAAAATCCCAATAACATTTTTCTATGGCTATAATAGTTTATGAGATAAATTGATTTAATGTGGGACACACTTTCTCTACAGAAAATATAAATATATTCGTACAGCAGTTCTGATGACAGTTCTGGACACCACGTGAAGAGTTCTATCGAAAATCCTGGTAGTCTTTTTTTGTGCAGGTAATAGTTTAAGAGGAAATTGCAACATAATTAAGAACTCTATAAGAGCTCCCACTTTGAAGCTGGCACCCTTTTTTACAGAAATCTATATTTTTTTCAGAGTTCTTGATAGATAAGCCATAGTTCTAGAGTTCTTTGTACAAAATTTCAATAGTTCTGCAGAATTTAGCGAAAAAACCAACAATACTCGAAAAAATTTTCGTATCGAAAACATTCTTTGTCAATTTCCGCAAAATGTAAATAAGTACGGCAGTTCTGAATAGAGCTCCAAGAGTTCTATCGAAAATCCCAGTAACATTTTTTTGTGCAGCTAATAGTTTCCGAGATAATTGCAATTGAAGGAGAAAATCTTTTCACTTACTGTGAAGTTGGCACCCTTTTTTTCAGAAATGTATATTTTTTTCAGAGTTCTTGGCAGATATGCCATAGTCTTAGAGTTCTTTGTACAAAATTTCAATAGTTCTGCAGAATTTAGCGAGCACTCGTAAAAATTGTGGTATCGAAACGATTTTTTGTCGATTTTTGCAAAAAGTAAATTCGTACAACAGTTCTGAGGACAGTTCTCAACAGAGCCCCAATAGTTCTATCGAAAATACAAATAACATTTTTTGCGCTGCTAATAGTTTGCGAGATAATTGCAATTTAAGGAGAAAATCTTTTCACTTACTGTGAAGTTGGCACCCTTTTTTTCAGAAATGTATATTTTTTCAGAGTTCTTGATAAATATGCCATAGTTCTAGAGTTCGTTGTACAAAATTTCAATAGTTCTGCAGAAATTAGCGAAGAAAACAAAAATGTATAACAGCTGATTCAGGAGCCCTTTCCTTCTGGTACAATTCTTACTGTTGCCACAATAAAACACTTGTCCATAGATTCCAACCGTATTGATTATTACAAAAATATAACCAGTGACCAACGGCGCACATTTCTTGCAGCGTTGTACAAAGCATTCAGCTTATCCGCTGTGAAAATACCACACTTTACGCTATTGTAAAATTTACGATGGATGGCTTCCGTTTATCTACAGTGTCAGCATCTATCGAATTATCTTCATGCAAACGTGATGCCTGGATCACACACTTCCCGGTTTTAGGTACAAAGGAAACTAGAGTTCAGTCTTGTGGAAGCCAAAAAGGGAACTGTGGGCAGCCCTTCTTTTACTGATAGCAAACTCTAGAGAAATCTCACGCTTGTTTTTCTTCATCGTGCCAACAAAAGAAAAATTCTCCCTTCATAGCTCTATTATCAATCCAATACTAGTATACCAGTTGTCCGCTCTCGCATTTCGACCTGACTGATATATATGTTACACAGTCACAGAACAACATCAAAATATTTATTGCTCAGTTGGTAAATTTCCTCTGGTTGCAACACAGTGTATATTTCCAAAATGTACAGGTAAAATACTTAATAATCCACAAAATCATAGATTTTAAATCCATATTTGTTTGTTTTGATAGGTACATATTGGTGAAAACTGCACCTTCCACAGAATCCTTCCAGCTTCTTGTCTACTGTAACATTTTCTCCGAGGGTATAAGATTTCTGGTTGTTGCGTACAAACACAGTAAATATTTCCCGAATTGCTGTTAGCTTGTCTACTTGTCTCCTTTCATCACGAATATCGCGACTGTAAAATCTAAGGCACTCCACAATAAATTTGAAACGTTTTAAGTTCATTTGCGAGGTGAAATTTTTCAGTTCCATCCATATCAATTCCACAGAGATCTTCCAGGCTTTATCTGTTACTTTTGTTAACAACAATTAAAAACAAGAGACTGATGAAGGCCTTCAATTCAATAACATCTATTGATTTTACCGCTCTCTCACGCTGAAAAGAAGCTTTGACGCTCTCAAAATGCTGAATGGAATACAAAACTACTATAGACAAATGTCGTCATCTATGAGGCAATTACAGCCTCACAAAGGCTGCTTTGGCTGCGCCTATTGTCCAGGTAAATTTCTAATAATATTATTCTCTTCGAACAATATGCTTTGGATTTCTTCAACATGATCTGGTACATCCCACTTAAAATAATAAAATTCCTATAACATAACGCAACCAGGCGCAGTGTATTAATTTGATATCTGACGTTCAGACAGCGGACAATGACGATTAAACAGTTCAAACAGAATTTAAGTGCATTTTACATTATGGATTATCTTTGTACTACTTACTACGTTGATAAAGAAATAAATTAATTGCTGAAATGAAATACGAAAGGGCACAGTGGATAAAAACGAGCAATCGGCTCACATCTCATCAAGAGAGCATTAGCGTCGATACTGAATCATACAAGAACGAAAGGCATACACAGAAAGGAAGCTATAACGTGAAGGCGCCAGTGCTGCCAATTGTTGACAAGTAATTTACAGAATCACACAACAATGAAAGGCATACGGAAAAGGGAAGCTATTAATGAGAAGGCGCCAATACTGCAAATTGTTGAAAAGTAATTTACAGAAAATTTCGACATGTATCAATCTGAATAGCTGCGCCCGATGGAAGGATAATAAAAACTATGATACGTCCCTGAGACCTCTCAAGACCAAAAAATCATAAACAAAGCACAGCAACAATGCAAAAGTCGTGGCACTACATCTGGAAACAATGAACTCGGGAACTGCGTCTTTTAAACAATCGACAAATGACGTCAGCGTAGCAGTTACAATAGAGGTAGCATGAAAGCTTCTCCCGGTAGCATCAAAGCTAATGACAACAACAGCTGCACTTTTTGGGTGGCGCGCGCGCCGCGTCGTGTGAAGGCGCCCGCCAGCGCTGCATTTCACTCTTTGATCTGCCCCTAATGACTATACGTAACAATACTACTCACTCTCATGCGAATTATCATTATGCTCGTTCAGTCAGAGCTCTTGTGCAGTCGGTGCCTGTTTTGCAGTCGGTGCTGTTGTGTAAGTGATATTTATGAACTGTAATACCCATAAGAATGTACAATTTACCAGAATTGAAACGTCTTCTCAGCATGGAGGAATTTAAAGTAATCGATGATAGAGGCATTCAATTCACTCCGTCTCATCCGGTCTTCCAAAAACTGTCCGATGCCATGGCCGACATCGGCTCGAAAATGTCTTCAAAACATATTTATACAACAATTAAAGAAGATCGCCATGGCCTGCTTACTTTTGTTAGAAACACCTTCAGGCTGGAATGTTTCGTTAAAGAAAAAGACGACGACAGCAAAGATGAGTCGTGGAATGTTTTTGGTTCTTCGTGCAACAAGGACATGACAAAGCAATTTGACTTACTATTGTCAGCAGAAAAATGGTCTTGCATAAAACCAACAAAGAGGAAACTTTGAAAGCCTTCAAGACTGGAAATAGGGAAATGGACTGATTTGATGGGTGATAAAATTTATGAACGTCACAAAATTCCATGTGCCTTTTCTTTCAAATATGCGAAAGTGTGTGAATGTTCAAAGTACTTCTTGAAGATCAAAGGAAGATGTACAGAATGCGGAGACACTTTCGAAGGGATTACTCTGAAGAAGCGAAAAAAGGACAACGATATTATTCTGAACTGCAGACTTTCAAACTTTTCAGATGATAGTAATCACCTGAAAGGAAGACAACTTCGTGGCACGAGAAGTCAACAGGTAGCTGCTAAACTGGTTGATTACAGGATGCCTGCAACTCTTTGGCGAAATGATGAAGCGAAAAATATGTCTTTCGGTGACATGATTCCTCCAAATTTACTAAATGCTGATGTCTTGAGAAATGCTAAAGAACGTGAAAGGGACAAACTATTTGGTATAACAACGAGTAAGCCTTTTGAAAACCTGTAAATCGCAACGCATACAACCCATCGGGACGAAATTCACGCAGTCGAATTGGACCCATTCTTCTGTATATATTGGCTGAAAGATCAAAGTCAGTTGCACAAGTTTGTCATCAAATCATTAGCAGTGTATACGATTCAATAGATGCTACAGGTGGCGTTGCATTTCGAGTTATTTCACGATTTGGGGATCTGTCAAACAGGGCTGACTGAGTGTAAATTAAGTCAAAGTACATATGCCTGTACCAGTACATGTGCATCTGCGAAGTAAATGTCACTAGTAAAGATCCAAATATCGTCAATCGATCATCAATCAGTTGCCCAACTTATCAGATGATATCCTCTAGGCATGACACATAATTATTGTCATTTTTCTTTATGGAAATCGTCAGATATGGAGCTCCCATACCAAAAATCATGGTAACTGATTTTGGTAAGGCTTTGTTGGTTGCCATTTCTAGAACAATAGCCAATTGCTCGGACTTAACAGATTATTTGAATAGGTGTTATAGTCATATTGTTTTGCATGAAAGTAATTCTACCCTCGTGTTGTTTGAGAATAGATTTAAACCATTTTATGGTCATGATTTCAAGGTGGAAATGCTTCTCAAGAAGTAAATCACAAGTCAAACAACTTTATCTTCGAGTTTTGGCCGATATTTGCATGATGATACATTTTCGTGATATTGAAAGTGCTTTGCGCTCACTTTTGGTTGTTGCGTTGAGTGAACGTCTTGGTATTGATGAGTGCGGTCAAGAATATTCATCAATGGAACATCAGTGCCATCTTGATATCACTATCAGAGGTGGTCCACGTCATTCATATATTGACGAAAAGAAAGATGATGACAAGAAAACTGATGATGTTGAAAACAATGATGACTGGCTTTTGGAATCAATTTTGAACTCTAAGGAATCTACTGCAAACTCGTGGGTTGATAAGGCAAATGAAGCTGACGTCATCACGAATCAGACTAATGATGACAATCTCTTTGATGTGAATCAGTACAACATTCCTAATGCTGCAGAGATGCTGAAAGAGTTGATGAACTATATACGACTGTGGACAGCTGTGATGTATCCTTCTTCCCGTATTCCTTCATCTATTCGTTCATCAGCAGCGATGGAAGGACAATTTTCATAATTATAGACAATAGGCTTTGACAAGCTGCCTTTACGAGTAGACAAATTGATTTTTCAACATTTGAAGTGGCTGCATGAGGAAACAAAACAGTTAGCGCTACTTATGATGGAAAAAGAAGATTCAAAGCAAACTGTGAAGCACAAACCAACTGAAGCATCATTGCCTTACCATGAAGAAGAAAAGTGGAGAGGAAAAAATAAGAAGCTGAAGATAACAAACCCCAAAAGCAATCATATACTCGATAATTCTGAGAGCACACTGAACAATACCTTACGAAGTGAGACCCAACACGAAGATGGCAATGAGACAGAGTTAGACAAAATTTTAATAGTTTTGAATACAGATTTTCTCCTACTTCGAGCTCACTTATTATGAATGCGTAGAACAACAGTCAAGAGTGATAGTGTGTGTTTTCAGCGCTCTTCAGATAATAATTTACTGCCCAATTTGGACTCTAAAGAGATATTTCATTCCACAAAAGACTATCAAGAATCATACTTCAACAGGGATGTCACTGAAATTTCATCCTGTGGTTCGAAAACAGAAGAAAACAGAGAGACCTGTAACAATAAAATGGAGGAGAGTGCAATGCTGAAAAAGCTTCAAAATGAAATCGTTGTCACATCGAGCATACAAGCTAAGAGCAAGAAAAAACTACTTAGATGATTGCCCAAACTGGAATTCGACTAAGAAATTCATAGATATTAATTTGCCACTTTTCCTAAATGGGTCCTCAAGCAAATTCAAATCTGCTACCTACAACTTGAAGGGAACGTGCAGTTTCGATTCTTTGATGACCTTATTCATGCAAGCAATATCACTCAGTGATGATTTCAAAAGTAAAATTCAAATGGTGGGCCATCCATTTTTGGATCTGGCTTTGGATGTTTTGGACAAAAAAATTATAAACTCCCAGCATTTTAAGCAGAGATTTGATATTTTATACTCCTAAAAAAAAGGAGTAATGTCTCGAAAAATATTGTCTCTGAATGCAGGAATTATACGAGAAAATATTAAAAGATATCCCGATTTGAAACAAAAATATATCGTGTCTGACGTGCCTAAATTCATGCTATGTGAAACGACATTATATTTCCGTTGATACGTATGTTCTTTTCAGACTTGGTTATAATTTCATGCAAGAGGCTGTAGATGCAACAAATGGAGTTCTAAAGATTTAAAATGCAAGAAATGTAAAGGAGAAGCAGTCGAAGAAAAGAAATTCGGATGCTACTTGACGATGGATACTAGTATAACAACTTGTCCACTAACTGAAGATCAGTTTCCTCCAAATCAAAGGAAGAAATGTGTTTTGCAAACGATCACGAAAGAAATCGTAGTCAACAATCAAGAGTACAATCTCGTTGGAGCCATTCATTCTAATATCTGCATCAAACACTACACGGCATATGTCTTCGATGGAACCTACTGGAAGCAGTACGATGACGTGTATAAAGATGTACAGAAAGTTTCAAAAGAAACGATAATTTCTCCGCACCTGTTCATGCATGTCACAACAGGAAAATTTTCAAATGGCAGCTACAAGACCGACGAGACGAAACAAGTAGTTCCTACATAGGAACTTTGCTTTATAAGGTAAGCAACTGCTAAAAGTTGGTATCTAAATATTACAAATATAGCTCTTATGTTAATTCTTAGTATCTTTGTTTCTGGTATCACAGACTCCTGTTTTGGTTACTAGAATAAGAGCATTTTATGCCCTAAATTTCACGTATATATTTTTTGTACTTATTTTTCTTAGTTGTTTCACACCTCATAAATTCTATGCTTATTTATTACTGAATTCCCTACATATGTATTTCCTTCTAGGTTTTAGTGTATCCTGAAGAAGAGCTGTTAACGGGACCTGTACATCACAGCCTGTAGTTTTTACTGGTACTCTGAAATCTAATAATGCAAGACTGTCAATAGATTCAGGAATGAAACTTTTATCAAAGAATTGGTATATTGTGAGCTCCAGGTGAAAAAAATTTTAAATCTGTGGAATACACTGTGCAGTGAATATTGATGTTTTCTTACATACTGAATTACACGTAAATGTTATTTTAGGTTCAATGTACTTAACGCTATTCCAAATAAAAGATAAAAAACAAATTTTATTCTTTGAATTATTACATTGTTGAAACAGCAAACCAGTAATATTTACGTTTCATGTTTTTATTATTTAAAAAAATGTATTTTAAGAGTAAATTTTTTCTCCTAATGATTTAAGAACATAATATGAGATACTGCAGCTTAAAATACTTAATCCATTGTTGAATAATAGGGTTCAGTGTGTAGGCAAGCACTATATTATTATTCATCCATAGCTTTGTTTATGTAGCTTTAATAGTGGATGAGATACCGGTAACAGTATCTCGGTATGCAAACACGTTGATTACAGAAAACTGAAACTAAAGATTTGTATGTCATTCTCTTCTCAATGACGACATTGCAAACCATTCCTGCTCCATAATCTTGTTGATACCTTTCGTGTCCTTTTCATTTTCTTTATTTTTACTTCTTTTCTTTGTTATTCCGGCCTCCTTTTCATGCTTTCAGCAGCTTTTTCAGTTGATGTGACATGTTGCCTGTCCGCCCATACCAGCACAATGTTCATGTTGTTCCTAGTTTTGATGCCTGTTCTGCTCATTGTTTTTAATCTTTACTGCACCAGGCCGGCCAGAGTGGCCCAGCCGTTCTAGGCGCCACAGTCAGGAACCGCACGACCGCTTCGGTCGCAGGTTCGAATCCTGCCTCTGGCATGGATGAGTGTGATGTCCTTAGGTTAGTTAGGTTTATGTAGTTCTAAGTTCTAGGGGACTGATTACCTCAGAAGGTAAGTCCCATAGCACTCAGAGCCATTTGAACCATTTTTACTCCACCATTAAAACAAATTGCTACTGCTGAAACGCATTCTGATTTTGTTTTATGCCATGGAAATATACATTTCTGAAAAAAAGGGTACCAACTTCACAGTAAGTGAAAAGATTTTCTCCTTAAATTGCAATTATCTCGTAAACTATTAGCTGCACAAAAAATGTTACTGGGATTTTCGATAGAACTCTTGGAGCTCTATTCAGAACTGTGCTCAGAACTGTCGTACTTATTTACATTTTGCGGAAATTGACAAAGAATGTTTTCGATACGAAAATTTTTTCGAGTATTGTTGTTTTTTTCGCTAAATTCTGCAGAACTATTGAAATTTTATACAAAGAACTCTAGAACTATGGCGTATCTGTCAAGAACTCTGAAAAAAATATACATTTCTGAAAAAAAGGGTGCCAACTTCACAGTAAGTGAAAAGATTTTCTCCTTAAATTGCAATTATCTCGGAAACTATTAGCTGCACAAAAAAATGTTACTGGGATTTTCGATAGAACTCTTGGAGCTCTATTCAGAACTGTGCTCAGAACTGTCGTACTTATTTACATTTTGCGGAAATTGACAAAGAATGTTTTCGATACGAAAATTTTTTCGAGTATTGTTTTTTTCGCTAAATTCTGCAGAACTATTGAAATTTTGTACAAAGAACTCTAGAACTATTGCATATCTGTCAAGAACTCTGAAAAAAATATACATTTCTGAAAAAAAGGGTGCCAACTTCACAGTAAGTGAAAAGATTTTCTCATTAAATTGCAATTATCTCGGAAACTATTAACTGCACAAAAAAATGTTACTGGGATTTTCGATAGAACTCTTGGAGCTCTATTCAGAACTGCCGTACTTATTTACATTTTGCGGAAATTGACAAAGAATGTTTTCGATACGAAAATGTTTTCGAGTATTGTTGTTTTTTTCGCTAAATTCTGCAGAACTATTGAAATTTTGTACAAAGAACTCTAGAACTATTTCATATCTATCAAGAACTCTGAAAAAAATATAGATTTCTGAAAAAAAGGGTGCTAACTTCACACGACTGTGTTGTATGCAGTAGGAACTGTGTGGTAGTAGGAGTAAGTAGTTCCTAGCGAGCAGTCTGGTGTGTGGAGTTGGCTGGACCGGTCGTGGGAGCGATGGCGATGCCTGAGCGTTGTAGTATAAGGTAAAAGCAGCCTCGCGCGTATGTAGTATTGTTATATCAAGTCCCATGTAAATGTTTAAAAAAAATCTCTTAATAATAATCTTTCTCATAAAAAGTAACTTTTGACAATCATTCATTTTAATTTAAAGAATTTACTAATGTCTCCAAACCTTGGTCATCCCGATTGTTGGAGAAGAAAAATCAGTTGTTTCTTTTATACATGAGAAATCTATCTGCCAGCATTGCACTGAGCTGCGCCAGAAAAATTTCTTATAGGAGCAGATATATACGCGTATCCGGCGACCTAACTGAGGTAAGATTTTTCAATTTATTCGTAATGAATTTTCAGGGCCATGAGGCAGCGCTGCTGACGTCCAAAATTTACTAGTTTAAATTCACAGTTAGTTATTGAAAGGTTATAAGTGAGACACAATTTTTATTGAGAGATTAGTCGCATTTTATTATTGATAGGTTACGCAATTTATCTATTGGGCAGTTACACTGAACGTGAATTATATAATTTTTTACTGTTGGGAGGTTTCGGAATTTTTCTGTTGGGAGGTTACACTAAATGCGAATATTACTTATATTATTTTATTTTGTGGGGAGGTTACACTTGTCGACAACCGGCCAGGATCGTATTTTTGTGAATTTCTGAGAAGTAGTCATATATCTGCTCTTATTTACCTAATGCTAAATGTAGTTTGCATCTGGCGCAACTCATTTACTAACTTGTCACTCTTTCTTTCACAGATCATAGGCAATTTATTGCTCTTTGATGTAATTGTATTTGTTGCATTTTTGTTTTGTCTTTGTTTGAAAAATGGTTCAAATGGCTCTGAGCACTATGGGACTCAACTGCTGAGGTCATTAGTCCCCTAGAACTTAGAACTAGTTAAACCTAACTAACCTAAGGACATCACAAACATCCATGCCCGAGGCAGGATTCGAACCTGCGACCGTAGCGGTCTTGCGGTTCTAGACTGCAGCGCCTTTAACCGCACGGCCACTTCGGCCGGCGTCTTTGTTTGATTTTGTGCTTATCATTGACTTGTGAAAATGCCGCGAAAAACTGCTAACAGTACATTGCGATCCGTAATGAGTGAAAAAGCCGACTTGAATAATTTGACTGATAATACTAGCGACACTCATTGTCTTAATGATAATCCTGCAGTTACAGAAAATCAGTGCGTACCGACCACCAGTAATGATTCTAATCTAAATGATGAGCAAACAAATTCAATTGTGTCCTCTGTAAATTTAACGACAATTGATGACGCGGCAATTTCCGTAACAATGAACGAAAAAAAATGATTCAAATGGCTCTGAGCACTATGGGACTTATCATCTATGGTCATCAGTCCCCTACAACTTAGAACTACTTAAACCTAACTAACCTAAGGACATCACACTCATCCATGCCCGAGGCAGGATTCGAACCTGCGACCGTAGCAGTCACGCGGCTCCGGACTGAGCGCCTAGAACCGCTAGATACAATGAACGCTGCCCAGTTTAACACACCTGATTTGCAAAATTTATACAGTGAACAGATATACGTTTCTAACGAAGGTGAACAATATACACGAAACACGTCAAATTTATTTGATTCCGATGTAGTGACCAACAGAGCACATCCGATTGGCAAATGGTTACCGGTACCCAAAACGTGACACATGCAGATACACCATCACACAGCACAGAGAATGCAGCAGCTAATTTTGGCATGGATCGAGTTATGGCATTATTGCTACAACTTAATGAAAGACACGACAACAGTTTCAAACAACTTAATGAAAGTTTCAAACAGTCGAATGAAAAACACGACAGGTCGTTCTTGTGGATTGGCAGGAGAGCCAACCCACGAATTTTAGAGGAAGCCGAAAGGCACGCGTTTAAGCTCACGCAGGCTGGCGTGAGGTCTGGAACAGGACAAGGAATTTAGACTTCAGAAAAAAGGAGGTAACTGGTGGAATACTTAACTTTAATCCATTAATGTTGAACGTAGCTCTTGTCTGTACATTATTTACAATATCAATAGTAACTGATAGTGGCGCCTTGGCAGGTCGTAGCAAATGACGTAGCTGAAGGCTTTGCTAACTATCGTCTCGGCAAATGAGAGCGTATTTTGTCAGTGAACCATCGCTAACAAAGTCGGTTGTACAACTGGGCGAGTGCTAGGAAGGCTCTCTAGACCTGCCGTGTGACGACGCTCGGTCTGCAATCTCTGATAGTGGCGACACGCGGGTCCGACGTATACTAACGGACCGCGGCCGATTTAAAGGCTACCACCTAGCAAGTGTGGTGTCTGGCGGTGACACCACAGTCGTTCAAACAAATTAATGAAAAACTTGACACCTCTATTGAACAGCTTACTGAACTGATTACAGCCGTTGCGGAGCAATGTAGTGAAACTAAAAAACAATTACGTGAGGAAATTAAGGCCTGTACCAGGAATAATAGTGAAGAGATACGCAATACACATGCAGCCACAATGAAACTACTTAGAGATGAAATTAGTGCAGTCGCTAAACCATGTTCTGAAAACACAACACAGTTACGCGACGAGTTTAAATTAATGTCAACAGAACTTTCATGCAATCTGGAGCGAAAGTCGATAAGAAATTTGAACAGAACAGTCAAATTGACGAACGTTTTAAAGCGACAGAGATGAAAAATGTTGCAGTCTCTAACACGTCACAGCATACGCCAAATTCTGAACATTTGTCACACTCACACAGCCAGTATAACTTAGGTAATTTAGAGAGAGTACGTGACTTAGATTTCGAACAGACACAGACAAATAGATTCTCATGCAATCCTGAACGTGCTCAGACACTCAGAGACGATAATTTTGATTACAAACAGTCTCTATTGATGAGAAAATTTAAGGTATTTAAGAATGACAGAACACAGATACACTCTTTGGACTGGATACAACAATTTGCTTTTGAATTTTCACCGGCATTGCCTGCAGCGCAGAAACTAAAATTTATTTGCAGCGCGTAAGTGACCTCAGGGGATTCATTACACTTCGATGAATATGTATCGCAGCGTGCACAGGGCCCTGAGCCGTAGTAGTGCTATTTCTTCTTTAGTTTTCTGCGTTGCTGTCTACTCTTTTACTATCCTTTATATCTATCAAAACAGCTCTTCAGCTGTCGATCTATCTAGGATTAAGAATGAGTAAAGAACGCCTGATATGACAAGTTTTATCTGTAAGTGACAGTTTTCATCAGACTCCCGAAATGACAAGAACTACCACAACTTTAAAACCAGACACAATTTTAATTATCAGTATCGTCAAAATTATCAGCAACAGAAAACACATTTTGGTAACAATAGAGGTTTTCCCCCACAATAACAACAAAACCAGCCGGTTAGCATACCTAACCAACAATGTAATGTGCAAGGTCAACTAAGCTTTAATGTTTCGCCGCGTACACGTATAGCGTCGGCTCCACCAAATACTAACGGACCGCAACAAGGAAATCATTACGTTCAGAAAACACATCATTTAAACTCCAATCGCAACGCGCCGTATAGCAATGATTATCATAACAGACGTAAGAGTAATGAGCAGTTTTCAGCGTAACAGTCGGTCTTACAAGCAGCAGAATCATCCACAACAACAGATTATCATGGATGAACCAGACAGTAGCTATCATCCCGAACCTAATACGTCAGGAAGAAATAACAGAACAGTACAAATAGTCGAGATGCCACAGCATCCTCCCGCAAATAACAGCACGTCAGAAAGAATTTGACTAGATACAGTACAAGTTGCATCTTCCAACAACGTAAGCACTACTTTCGACACGCAGAAAGTTATTCACGAGAATGTTATTACTTTTGACGACATCCGAGACACTCTTTTGCATGAAAAACCAGTTATTCAAAAAACCATTTCCCACCCTGTCATTGAAGTAAAGATCGGATCATCCACATTTTCAGCAGTAATCTATTCTGGATCACCTATGTCAGTTATAAATGAAGAAACTTTCAACGAATGTAACAAAGAGAATACCTATCCTATATTACCATTAGGCAAAACTAAAGTAAAAGGAGCAGTATCTGGTAAAGCAGTAGATGTAAAATTACAGACACAGTTATCGTTTTGTATTGCAGGTCATACGTTCCACTCAACTTTTTGGATTGTTCCCTTATTGACAACAGACGTTATTTTTGGTACGAATTTTCTGGTACAACATGACGCAATTATTGACTTTCAAAATTCCTGTTTAATGTTAAAGGATGAGAATGTACAACTAGCATTAGAATTTCAGCACGCTTTATCTGCAGATGAACAGGCAATTAACCGAACACAGGTCTTTTCTACATCGCGTAACACGGACTGTCATTCCACATTGTTCACAGATACGTACGTACACAACTATAATACACCAGACGAAGCGGACTATGACGTTATGCAAATGATTTCTAATAAAGTAAAACAAAGCAGTGCAAATACAGACGACGAACGTACTCAACTACGCGATATTCTTTTACAGCAAGCTCCAGTTTTTGACAACGTCCCTGCTACTATGTCCGGTTTTATGTATGAATTTCAAGTTAAACAGCACGACACATTTAAAGCTAAACATTATCCTATTCCGTATATCTACAGAGAACAAGTTAAGAAAGAATTGCAAGCTATGCTTGACCAAGGAATTATTGAACCGGCAGTTAGTCCGTACATAAACCCGCTCCATATTATTAAGAAAAAGGATGGTTCACTTCGACTCGTGCTTGATTCGCGTCACATCAATGACATTATTATTAATGAGACAGATCGCCCACAGATACTGGAAGGACTTTTACAGAAATTTCATGGTACTGCTATTTATTCCACATTAGATTTGAAATCGGGATTTTGGCCAATCCAGCTCCATCCGAACTGCGGAAAGTACACAGCTTTTCTCTGTTTTGGTGATTGTTATCAATTTTGCAAATTACCGTTCGGTCTAACAATTTCTTCAGCAGCATTTATTCGCGGTTTGAACACTATACTTCAGACAGAACTTAAAGACAGAATCACAACGTATGTAGACGACATTCTTATTGCAGAAGTTAACTGGTCTGAACATAATCTGATTCTGGAACAACTGTTGCAAACTTTTCGTGCACAAGGACTCACAGTTAATCTTAGCAAATCACACTTTGGGAAAACTTCTATAAAATTTCTTCGACATGTAATTTCAGCAGAAGGCATTGCGCCTGACCCGGAAAAACTTCAAGCTTTACGTGACATTACTGTTCGAACGACAAAGAAACAACTACGCAGGTTTCTGGGATTAATTAGATTTTTCCGTAAATTTATTCATTGCTTCAGACACCCCTAGATTATGCCAATTGACGGATAAAAACGCTATTTGGTCCTGGGATAGTCAAGCACATTCTGAATTTGTTAATTTGAAACATGCCTTCTTGAATGCACCTCTTTTATCACACCCAGATCTTACTAGAAATTTTTCCATTGCCACCGACAGTTCTAACACCGCTTTAGGCGTACACATTTTTCAGGAAATTGAAGAAGAATTAAAAACATCGCCTTTGCAAGTCGCATTCTGTCACCTGCTGAACGCAATTATTCTGTTACAGAACTTGAAATATTATGTGTTGTATGGGCATTTACGAGATTTCGGCATTTTCTTTATGGAAGACATACGACTGTTTACACAGATCATAGAGCTATACAGTTTTTACTTTCCACAAAATTTAGACACGACAGGTTAAGCAGATGGAAACTTTATTTACAGGAATTTAATTTTACGATTGTTCACATTCCCGGTACACAAAATACTGTAGCAGACGCACTATCCCGTTCTCTCAGCAACAATCAGCAAGACATCGCAATCAACTTCTGCCAAGCAAATTTTAGCGTCATGTATATTCAACAAGTTGCATTTGAAAATTTCATTTCGTCGTCATTACGAGACATAACACAGGAGCAATGCGAAGACAACGTTTGGAAAGAAATTAAACACCTTTGGCAAGACAAGAATAACGTTACCATTAGAAACCATTACACTGTACGCAATAACATTCTGTTTAGCCGCTCTCACCCTGACAGCAACAACTGGTTATTATGCATTCCTGACGAACTTGTTAACAAGTTAATTTGGTATACTCATTTAAGTTACGCACATTATGGAGCCAGAAAATGTTTTCTTATACTGAGACAGAACTGTTATTTTGCCAACATGGAGAAACGTATTCGACGAATTTTAGCGTCATGTAAAATCTGCCAGAAAGCTAAATCAGACACGACTTCACATATTCCGCTGTTACATCCCATTTTACCTGTTAAATTGAGACATATGGCCGCTGTAGACATTTTTGGACCGATTCCCAGAACTAATAGAGGTTTTTGCTACATCTTTGTCGCTGTTGAACTCACTTCGAAATTTGTTACCTTCACTCCGTTGCGCAAAGCTACTGCTAAATCTATTTCGAATGTATTTGTAAAACATTTTTTATTTCATGTAGGGCATGTATTGAAAGTAATTTCCGACAATGGACCACAATTTCGATCTGCGATATGGACACGTATGTTACGAGCTAGAAACGTTTCTCCGATCTATATATCCAGGTATCACGCTTCTTCGAACTCTTCTGAGCGACTGTTGAAAGAAATTGGTAAACTATGTAGAATATATTGCCATAAAAAACATATTGATTGGGATACACACATACACTCTCTCATTCCAGGATGTAATTAACCCCATACCAAATGAATCTACGGTACTATGCTATCTCCGACTGTTATATTGAAAAATGTTGAACCACCTAACAAAATTAAAGAATTAGTATCTTTTCCTACATCTCGTCGACTACGCCACCATGAAATAATTGACATTGCGCTCAACAACATCAAACGTGCCGCAGAGCGCCGGAGAAGACGCCGTGACTTTCACATAGCACAGAAGATATTACTACGCACACACTATTTATCCAACAGAGGAAAAAGTAGATGCAGTAAATTTGAGCTTCTATACGCAGGTCCATATAGAATTCGCAGCATTCCTCACCCCAATGTAGTACATGTCGAAACTTTGAGAGCCAGGAAAAGCAAAGGCAATCACCATGTCCCCAATATCAAACCCTTTATTGAATGAACATACTTTATGATTTACCACACTGTAATGCCATTTGCTGATATTTATATGGCCACTTATGCAATTATATTTATGTGACTACTTACTGATAATGATCGTATTTTTTCTGGGCAAGTGCCCGGCAAGTTAAGGTTAGCAGGTAGCTTTTCTTGTCGTTAGACATCAGACCGTGCACATTTTCCATTTCTTGTGTATGTATGAGTGTTTTCCTATCGAAAGTAGAATTTTTGTCTGTATGCACTATGAAATGTTTAAGATGTAACAAACACCAGTTGACTTTGACATTTTGCCTTATGATATCTCAACATCTTGACTATTCTACATTTTTTGCTACAACATTATGATATTGTGTGTACATTTTTTGACCTTGAAAACTGTCTTTGTTTTTGACATAATACGTTTTCTGTCATGCTATGCTGTATGCTTAGTCATATCACTAGAAACAAGTTTTTATTTAATGGGTATATGATTTAAATGCAAGATATTAATCCTTATTCATCATTTTCAGAAAGCAATACCGTGTAAAAGAAATAAATTAAACAACCACAGTGGTTTACTATGAAATGGAAATTTTACCATCAAAATGAAGGAAAGAAAATGCAATATGTTGTCATGAAGAGTAAATGGATCAGAACTAACAAGAATGTACTATACACACTGCATACTAGCAGTCTTTACTAATTATTTTTCTTTCAGAATACGAGGCAGGCTGTCAGACAGAACTACACATGTTAATTTTAGTGATGAAATATGCTAGAAGTAAGAAGCTCTATACTATGAATAGTTGTATGAAGTAAATGGTAATATGAATACTGAATAATGAAGTGTCTATTTTTTTGCAGATTATAATAAATGATGATGATAGTTATATGAAGAATATGGTAATATGAATAATGAAGTTTTTTCTTTGCAGATGATGATAATGATGCAGTTATGGTAATATGAATAATGAAGTTTTTCTTTGCAGATTAGGATAATGATGAAGTTTATATATTTTCTATTAGTTTAGAGATGCTATGTAGTTATTTAAGTATTTGTTGCAGTTCCTTTTGACAGTATGTCTTATGTCACATAGTATAATTACTGAACGTTTTGGGAAAGACAGCTAGAATACATGCATATTAAGTACACGTTTCATTACCTGTTAATTTGAAGTTTACTCCTTTTCAGCATAATATACATTTTTTCTTTCAGGTCAATAATCCATTTTGTATTTTTTCCAGGAGAAGCTTGTCATGAGATTAATATGCTATAAGCACTTAATTACGAAACCTGTTCTAGTACTTGCATTTTTTTTACCCAGTTGTGTCTATCGTTTATGAATGTGATCACATATACTGTACTTGTTTCATAACCTTACTACAGCTGACTCATGACGAATGACGTTATTAATCCTTATTTCCAGCATTAAGTCAAAAGCAAATATTTTCATGCCCCAGCAATTGATTATCGCTCCCAACGCAATGCATTGCTAGCACAAAAAAAAAAAATATTACCAGTCCCAACTATTACCAATATACAACTAAATAATGCTACCAGTTTAAGATATATTTCTAGTTCGAAATATAATGCAAATTTCTCTAATGTATTGAATCCATTATGTCAATGTATTATTGGACTACAGACTTTGAGTAATAGTTACAATGTGTTACATTTTAAATATGTCTTATGTCACTTGCATGATATCATGTATAAACACTAACAGCTTCATGCTAGACCTAATAACACCTGTTCTGAATGATGACTTGTGAATAACGCATAAAAATGCTTTGTAACTGGCAATGAGTGCCAATAATTACTGTAATGAGATGACTTATGATGCCAGTGATTACTGTAATATGATGACTTATGCATAAATGCTATGACAATAATTAACTCTTGCTTTGAATGATGACTTCTGAATAATGCATAAAAATGCTTTGTAACTGGCCAATGAGTGCCAATAATTACTGTATTGAGATGACTTATGAATAATGTTCTGTAATACTCCATACATCCTACTTAAATGCTGTGTAAATAGCCATTGAATGCCAATAATTATTCAAATCCGTTGATATACTAATGTAATTCTCAATGATGACAAGCATAAGACTTAATGTATCCTTCACCTTCTGACCTAACTACCAACAATTACTGCAATATCCGTATGTCCTGTCCATCCTCATGATCATGGAGCACTATATTTGGTTTTTGCACTAATTCTACGTTGATGTAAGAGTATGGATTCTACCAGAATGTGGTGTTGACATATCAAGCTGTCCACCACCTTGAAAGATGGAGATGTCATTATCGTCCTACTGTTTGGTGTACCTAATGTACTACCAAAACGATAACATACAATATTAATGCAACATTTCAGTGTCTTTGCTGCACTGATAAATACTTCAGGGAAGAGAACTTCAGATTGTCTCACTTGGTGTTGTGCTTCTGTAGAAAGATATGGACTTTCAGTGCAGCTACGTGCAACCCACTGTGCTACAACCATGATGCTATCCTTCCCATTCCTTTCCTAGTTCTTGTAAAAATGACAAATACTTTTACAGTGTGTGTGTGCACTTTCTTTCATTTCTCAATATGTTTAAATTGTTGTAAAATGATAAAGACTTATTCAGTGTGTGTGCACTTTATTTCATTTCTCAATACGTTTAAACTCTTGTAAAATGGTAAAGACTTATATAGTGTGGGTGCACTTTATGTCCTTTGTTAATATATTTTGTACTCATTGCGTATACACGTATTTCATTTCTTAATATGTTCTGTACTCATTGCGTATACATTTTGTCATTTCTTGATATGTTCTGTACTCATTGCGTGTGCACTCTATTTCATTTCTTAATATGTTCTGCGCTTATCAATAATGTACACACTTCTGTGACTGTAGACTTAGTAACTATATAGATTATAAAAAAAATTTGTTGCTCATGGCAAGTCCAATTGACCCACCATCGCTGCCAAATTTTTGCCCCCCCCCCCCCCCCCCCCCAGTGGAGGGTTATGTAAGAGGTCCATGATTAAGAAATTCGTTGCTAGCGCACTTGAGCAGATGTAATTTCGATGGATTGCTCACGCGCTGCCTGCGATATGTAAGGTATAAGAGAATCTCAGACCAGAGAGCAGTGTTGTATGCAGTAGGAACTGTGTGGTAGTAGTAGTAAGTAGTTGCTAGCGAGCAGTCTGGTGTGTGGAGTTGGCTGGGCCGGTCGTGGGAGCGATGGTGGTGCCTGAGCGTTGTAGTGTAAGGTAAAAGCAGCCTCGCGCGTATGTAGTATTGTTATATCAAGTCCCATGTAAATTTTTTAAAAAAAATCTCTTAATAATAATCTTTCTCATAAAAAGTAACTTTTGACAATCATTCATTTTAATTTAAAGAATTTACTAATTTCTCCAAACCTTGGTCATCCCGATTGTTGGAAAAGAAAATCAGTTCTTTTATACATGAGAAATCTATCTGCCAGCATTGCACTGAGCTGCGCCAGAAAAATTTCTTATAGGAGCAGATATATACGCGTATCCGGCGACCTAATTGAGGTAAGATTTTTCAATTTATTCGTAATGAATTTTCAGGGCCATGACGCAGCGCTGCTGACGTCCAAAATTTACCAGTTTAAATTCACAGTCAGTTATTGAAAGGTTATAAGTGAGCCACAATTTTTTATTGAGAGATTAGTCGCATTTTATTATTGATAGGTTACGCAATTTATCTGTTGGGCAGTTACACTGAACGTGAATTATATAATTTTTTACTGTTGGGAGGTTTCGGAATTTTTCTGTTGGGAGGCTACACTAAATGTGAATATTATACTTATTTATATTATTTTACTGTGGGGAGGTTACAACTTACCTCGTCTTACCGGTGTGACTGCATAAATATATAGAATCCAGGAATGTGAGATACGAATTCAAAAGAAATACTGCGATCCATGTAGAGTGCAGTGCATGGTTACAACTACTGATACAACTATTCCTTTGTTTTATTTTTTATAGAAATGAAATCATCAGTAGAGGTTTAGTCAACAAGCCTTAAGCAGTGTAAAAAATGAAAGAAATCAATAAATACTTTTAATTTACTGTATTCTGAAAATCGAAGACAAGTATGCTGACGAATTTTTTTCAGACCTTTCTTTTCCTTGGACACTTTGATTAGCAAAACATTAGTCATTCCACATTGTCTGTAATCAATAATCACTTGTCTGGTTACAAAGATGTGAATATTACTTTCAATGTATGCACACACAAATCTGACAAAATCTCTCCAGTCCGCAAGCAAGCAACTACTACGTGCAGCAAAAAGGCAAATTAACAAATACTAAAATCTTCTACGGCGTTACTAGCATGGTCAGGGCAAGGCTGCGACATGTCCTGATGCCGTTTTTCTCTATGCCACTATCAACAACTATGCGCTCGCTACTACTCACGATAAATATATATCGGACTCTGCATTTGTGTATGCACACAACAGCAGAATCATTAGCTAACATTTAAAAAAAAAAAGCACTTCGTCCGGTATACGCTACAAGCTTTCGTGATAACCTGAACCTGATTTGTCGGAAAGACTTCGGTATCGTCGAAAATTGATGGAAGCCGTGCGGAAAGCGTACAGCTAACGACCAATATCGAAACTGACAACGCTTTCTTAATAAAGACTGGGTGCAAAGAAATTTACTTATTAGACTGGTTTTGTCGAATTCACTATTAATTTACATATGAACGAAATTCTAATCACAGAATTAAATAATTCGATCGCCAGTCAAAAGCGGAAATTTATTTCTGAAACCAACTGTTCTTAATCAGACAACGTAACACAGTAACAGTCAGTGACATATGTACTGAAGGTGTACGGGAGCAAGAATTGATGTTAACTTTCCTCTATCAGTTTCCTTGTAGTTATTAAAAAAGCAAAAGAGGGAGTGAAGTAGTCTCCATGTTATACGAAGGCGTACAGCCTCTGTCGCCTTGCAAGAGCATTACATTTCTTATTGGCGATTTTCAGTATACTATCAGAGAATGGAATGCTTCGTGTCACCCACAGTCTATGGCCAGTTTTAGTACACATATTGTCACCATGCTTGATGATGTAACCTGAATGTCGAAACCACTAATCTTACGAATATGATGACATATGAATTACATTGATGCTTAGAACAACAGCAACTTCTAGCAGTCTTCCATGAGGTTTATTTGCTGCCATCGTATGACGACGATGACTTGCGAAGAAGATGACTGCCTCATTATCAGACAAAAGGTCGTGGCAAGGTCTCAACGTTATCCTGTTGAAATCAAGGAAACCTCTTGAAATATTCATGAAGCCGGTAAACGTTCTTGATTCACAACTTCTAGCAGATTTTGTGTCGTCAGGCGTTCACTTAGTGACACTCATGATTTGTGTATGGCAAGTTTCTATTCGTGGATATAACCCAGGGTACGCCTTTGGATTTTGATAGATGATCAGTTGTGTAAAATCGTTTACGACAATGGACACTGCTGGTACGACGCTGTTTATAAGTTTAATATAATTAGACGTCTAGGCACAAAAGCCTGGAGTGTACACATGTATTGAGGTTAGGAGTAATGGACGCAGATGTGTTTCCTGGGGATTTCAGTGCTAAACGCCATTGATTTCAATGATTTTGTTAGTAATGGCCTTGTATCTGTTTACTTTAGTATTAGTACTGTAGGCGGCCACCTCTTCCAAGCGGCCACCAGGACCGCACCATTCACTGAGATAACAAAACTCATATGGCCGGCCGCGGTGGTCTCGCGGTTCTAGGCGCGCAGTCCGGAACCGTGTGACTGCTGCGGTCGCAGGTTCGAATCCTGCCTCGGGCATGGATGTGTGTGATGTCCTTAGGTTAGTTAGGTTTAAGTAGTTCTAAGTTCTAGGGGACTGATGACCACAGCAGTTAAGTCCCATAGTGCTCAGAGCCATTTTTTGAACAAAACTCATAGGACTGTGATATGCACATATACAGATGGTTGTAGTACTGCGTACACTAGATATGAAAGGACAGTGCATTGGCGGATCTGTCCCCTGTACTCAAGTGCTTCATGTGAATAGGCTTCCGACTTGATTGTGGCCGCACGATGGGATTTAAAAGATTTAGAACGCGAAATGGTAGTAGGAGCTAGGCGCATAGGACATTCCATTTCGGAAATCGTTACGGAATTCAGTATTCCGTGTTCCACGGTGTCAAGAGTGTGCCGAGATTACCAAATTTCAGACGTCACCTCTCAGCGTGGACAACGCAGTGGCCGACGGCCTTCGCTTAATGACTGAAAGCGACGGCGTTTGCGTAGCGTTGTCAGTGCTATCGGGTAAGCAACACTGCGTGAAATAACCGCAGAGATGAATGTGGGAGTACGACGAACATATCCTTTAGGGCAGCGCGGCGTAATATGGCGTTAATGGGCTATGGCAGCAGACGACCGACGCGATTTGCTCTGCTAACAGCACGCCAGCACCTGATGCGCCTCTCCTGGGGTCGTGACCATGTCGATTGAACCATAGGCGACTGTAAAACCGTAGCCTGTTCAAATGAGTCCCGATATCAACTGGTAAGAACTCGTGGTAGGATTCCAGTGTAGCGCAGACCACACGAAGCCATGGACACAAGTTGTCAACAAGGCACCGTGCAAGGTGGTGTTGGGTGTGTTTAGATGGAATGAACTGGGTCCTCTGGTCCTACTGAACCGACCGTTGGCTAAAAATGGTTATTTTCGGTTACTTGGAGACCGTCTGCAGCTACTTATGCACTTGATGTTCCCAAACAACGCTGGAATATTTGCAGATGATAACGCGCCAAGTCAGTTGGTTTGAAGAACATTCTGCACGATTTGATCACCCAGATCGCCCGACATAAATCCCATCGAACATCTATGGGACATAATCGAGAGGTCAGTTCGTGCACAACATCCTGCACCGGCAAGACTTCCACAATTATGGACAGCTATACAGGCAACATGGTTCAGTATTTCTGCAGGGGATATCCAAAGGCTTGCCGAGTGGAGCTGCTGCACTACGCCGGGAAAAAGGAGATACGACACAATATTAGGAGGTGTCCCATGACCTTTGTCACCACAGTGTATTTTTGTCGGTTTTGAAGTAACTTACTACAGCGGTCCACGTGCTTTCTCCTAGCGGACAGCGACTGCCCTCCAAATAAAGATCTTACCAACTCTAATTTCGCTCCGAAACTGAAATCCGAGTAACGATGACGACCGAACGAAATGCCTGCCGCGACGACAGTTGCCGCCCGCGCGTCTCAAGTGCCGGCTGATCGAGCGAAACGAGTTATTGTGCATCCACGGCGCTATACGAAACTAACAAGTGTTTCGAATTTCGGTAAATGTGAGGATTATCTCACATTTGAGTTCACAAAGGTAAAAAGCCTGTATGCAGCTCAATAATACACTGCTGGCCACCGTAAATGCAACACCCTGAAGGAAGCATCCGAATCAAGTGAAATTTACACCATGGGTTTGCAGCGATGAGATATGCAACTGATTAGAATTTCAGCGCGGACGCACATCACGTGCGCCTGTGGCGCCACTTCATAGCGCCATTTAATGCTTGGTGGATTTCGACGAGTGTACGTTCGGCACGTGTGTTTACCTTGTGGTTGTTTCACAAGACGATCAGTTATGCCTCGTAGACAACAGCGAACATCGTTTGATCAAGTATCCGAGTTCGACAGAGGAAGGATAGTGGCTTACCGAGATTGTGGATTATCATACAGAGAAATCGCTAGTCGTGTTGGACGAAACCAAACAACTGAAATGCGGATATGTGACCGTTGGATGCAGGAGGGTACGACGGACCGACGTGGTCGATCGCATTCACCTGGGTGCACCACTGCACGTGCTGATAGGCAAATTGTGCGCATGGCAGTGACTGATCGCTCAGTGACATCCCGAACCATAGCACAGCACATTGCGTCTGTAACGCATCATCCAGTGTCTGCGCGTACCATTCGACGCCGTTTACAGCAGAGTGGTCTGTCCGCAAGACGTCCATTGCTTCGTCTACCATTGACGCAGAACCACAGACGTCTCCGTCGCCAATGGTGTGATGACAGACGGATGTGGACGGCAGAATGGAATGACGTTGTCTTTACTGACGGGGCACGCTTCTGTCTGCAGCACCACGATGGTCGGATTCGAGTGTGGAGACACCGTGGAGAGAGGATGCTGGACAGCTGCATTATGCACCGCCACACTGGTCTTACACCGGGTATTATGGTATGGGGCGGTATTGGATATTACTCTCGCACGCCTCTAGTACGCATTGCCGGTACTTTAAATAGCCGGCGCTACATATCCGAGGTGCTGGAACCAGTTGTCCTTCCTTACCTTCAGGGCTCGGCCACAGCCATATTTCAACAGGACAATGCGTGACCACACGTGGCACGCATTGTCCAAATGTTCTTCGTCAATAACCAGATTGAAGTGCTTCCCTGGCCGGCTCGCTCTCCGGATCTTTCGCCGATAGAAAACATGTGGTCCATGGTTGCTCAACGAGTGACCCAGATTATATCCCCAGCTGCCACACCAGATGATCTTTGGCAACGTGTGGAAGCTGCTTGGGCTGCTGTACCCCAGGAACACATCCAACGTCTCTTTGACTCAATGCCGAGACGTGTGGCAGCGGTGATCTCCAACAATGGCGGCTACTCTGGCTACTGATTCTGGCAGGAACCACATGTCACAGAAGTCTGTAAACGTAATCATTTGATATTTGCTCAACATGTTATCTACAAAATAAATTTTGTTGTGCTACCTCTTGTCTTTCTTGGTGTTGCATTTACGGTGGCCAGCAGTGTACTTTTGTTGTTGTAGCGTTTACTCCGTGTTGTGGGCTTAATGACACTCACAGATGGGTTTAAAAAAGAAACGGAGGAAGTTACAGCAAGAAAAAAGAGAGTTTAACGATGGGCAGATTTATATCTTTTTATTGATCGTAAATGAAAATCCCTACCCCTTAATATGTCAATAAACTGTTGGTGCTGAAAGGAATATAATATCAAGTGTCCTTACGATAGCGAGAAAAGTGTAATTTGAATGTCTTGCCGATGATTTACTGGAAAATATAATTAACGAGATCAGATCATCAATAAAGAACCGAGAATCTGTTTTTAAGCTTCATGCTCGAAGTAACGAGTCGGATGTACGTGCTAGTTTAAGAGTAGCCAAAAGACTTGTGAAGTCTGGCCGGCCGTTGACTGACAGCGAACTAGTAAAAGACTGTACGTTAATTATGGCTGAGGAGGTCTGTCCAGTTACAAAAAAGAAAAATGGGAAGACATTTCTCTATCTGCCAGAACGTCCTCTCGGTGAGGTGATAATGTGGACAGTAAGTAATGCAAGCAATTTCAGTAAAACTTTAGTGTGTTTGAGGAGCATTTACAAGTGTACTACAGGGGAAGATTTGTTTCACCGTTTAGAACAAGCGTTAGTACCAATGCAGTTACCATGGCTGAAATTGGTAAACGCTACAACTGATGGAGGCAGGAACACGATTAGTGGACAAAACAAGGGTCCAGTGCAGTGGTCATCAAACTTCTCTGCTCAAGGGCCAATACTGACAACGTGAGGTGACGCCTGGGATCGCATATATACCGATCTTATTACTAATTGGTAACCCGCATAACGTACTATGTTATGGACCCCCAATAGACTAGCTATAGTAAGGGTCCGATAGGTTGGCCACCAGCAACCAAGTACTAATCATTAAAAGTCGACACCATTTGCGTAACTCGCATCCACTGTGCTCTTGTGAGCGGATCATAAATTGATTAACATCAGTAATTGTACTTATCTACATCATGCAATATGAGACCAGATCACGAATATTTACTAAATGATTTGAATGTCGTTTTTCTTCTACTCGCTGAGACGTACTACAACACCCTTAGTCAATTTTATGTGCCTTGCTACAAATTAGTATTGTATTTGAAAATGACCTTCTCTGTAATGAGCAGTAGGCATCGTGAAACCGAGTGTAAGCTACATCAGAAAAAAGTGGGTTGATACGTCGCCATTTCAACAGTTTCTGTGAGATATAGCCTGTATTATTTGGAAGTGAGATGATTAAGTAGAGGTGCAGTACTGAAAAGATTTTCTGACATCAGAAGAGAAATCGACACACGTATGATAGAAAAAGGCAACTGTGTTCCAGAAGTTACAATTCTCCGTAATTAAGAGTTGTTGATTTTTGACAGATTTAACTAATATGTTAAATATGCTTAATACCAGGCGTCAAGGGAAGAAACCAATTAATATCCAATATGTAGACACACGTAAAAGCATTCAAAATGAAAAAGAAGCTTTTCATAAAACGTATTGACGAGAAAAAGCTGGAAAACTTCCGATATTGCAATAAAGCTATGGAGAGAGTTCGAATAAATCTTGATTGGAAAAGTGATAGAATGAAATGCATTTTAAGGCATTTAATAAGAGATTTCGTGACTTCGAGAACGATTGTGGTAAACATAATACTTTCGAAAAATCCGTTTTCATTTAAGTTTGGAACGTACAGAATAATTTACGAATGAACATGATTGACCTTTAGTCTTATGACATTTTCTATGAAATCAATGAATCTGGTAAATTTTATGGCAATCTGTCGTCTAATTTTAAGATTTGAAAAGATTTGTTCAGAAAATAATTACAAGTTTGGTAGCACTTGTTTATGTGAGCAAAACTTTTCAATTTTTAAGAAGAAACACATATGATTTCTCGTGTCACAGTTTGAGCGCCAGTCTGAGAACTTCTGAGAGAGAAATAAAAGCACACATTCCACAAATAGACAGTCAAATATAGCCTTCAGGATGACTTTAACTTTTGATTCGATTCATATGTATGATTATTATGACGTTCTCATTTAATTTGTCTGTATTTTTTTTTTCATTTTCTTTTTCTCATTGTTCCTCCTTATTAATAAAAGCCCCCCCGTTCTAGGCGCTTCAGTCTGGAACCGCGCGACCGCTATGGCGCAGGTTCGAATCCTGCCTCGGGCATAAATGTGTGTGATGTCCTTAGCTTAGTTAGGTTTAAGTAGTTCTAAGTTCTAGGAGACTGATGACCTCAGATGTTAAGTCCCATAGTGCTCAGAGCGATTTGAACCAAGCAATTAACTCGTACCTCGTCTATACTGCGAGCCACACGAGATAACAGAAACGTATTTTTACTTAAACTCCCGATTCCTGACACTGTCGTTATTTTCTGTCTACATTATTTTAGTAAGGTTGAAACAATAGCTCAGTAGGATAAAGTAGGCGTACAAGCTCCATGCCGGAAGCTGCTGTGAAACAAGTTTCAATGGGCGCTACTCCACAGAAGCGCAGCGGACGATTGGCTGTTTCCGCTAATGTTTTCGGAGTATCTGTGGACCCATCGTCGTCGAGATGCTAGCTGATACGGTGTGGATAATAAAGAAATCAACTTTCAGATTAACTACCGTTCCCCGATAAAACGAATTTCCGAACCCTCAAATCACCGTCACCGACGGGAAATTAAATGTACGCCCTTCTCGATTAAATTATTCTTCGTTCCACCCAGAACACTGCCCAGCGGCAGAATGCGGAAGGGTAGCAAACAGGAGCCGAGATAGTAGACACGATAGCTTCCTCCTCGTAGCTGCGTTTTCTAGGTACTGTAATCTTCCTACATCATGCGGTGTACCCTGTAATGTGATTATGTGTGCCTAATTTGTCAGAAAAACATAAGATCGGAAGAAAGTTGTCCAAAAAGGTGAGGAAAAGTGTACGCCTAATCACAACTATAGGAAATGAATTCAATGCCGTAATAGATAAGGAGTGCAAAGAGATGTAATTATTAAATTGGTTATTCTAATCTATCATTAATTACAATTAATAAATTGAAATTTCAACCAAGTAATGACACAAAACGGTTGCCAGTCACAAAACGGACAGTTGTATTTGTGAACCAAATTTGTTACTTCAGTTCACGAAAGAATCGGTGACGCGTCTGTTGATGACGTCGGTGTTCATTTGGGCAGGAGAAAATGTTTCGTAGAAAGGGGATCACAAAATGTTTAGTTACGTCAAAGTTCTAACTAGAAACTTACGCATTCTTTAAAATAAAGACAAACACAACAAAAACTAAAGGTATCACAGTAGTTTCCGACGCAATAATAATGACGTAATGTGCCTATAATTTTTATTGTTATTAATTTTGGTAAACAAACTTTCCGTAATACTTAAAATCCATTCCCAGTCCTACTTGACAAATGATAAAATTTTCACAGTAACAATAAAATACAATAGTAATAATGGAATTCGGTAGTCAAGATATCAATACTCAAAATTACCAAAAGCACATGGGTTTAATTAGTAGAGTTAACCAAGAAGTAAAACTTATTGCAACCTGTCAGTTCAATTAAACACTGATTTTAAAAATTAATCGTCATTGTTGTAGCTCAAAAAATACGAAACAGCTTTAATTAATTAGCAACTTTCATCTCAATAAAAAACTAAATTTTCTTTCTGAAAAAGTAGTTGCTCTTGATATTAATAAAACTGTTCATTCCTTATGTGGTACTCAGAACGTGGGATAGCAGGACATCCTGGTCCAGATGGTTATGACTTAGGATAATGACGGCTATGAAATTAAAACTGAAGTCGTACTAAGGTTATATTGTACAAATCAGTCAAACCTTTGACAAGGTTTTTACCAAACTGAAAGTCCGAAATGGTCCCATTTTAGATTACTAGTGGTTTCAGTCGAAAAGTAGCAGCTCGGCGACAACAATTGAAATTTTAGTGTCTCTCACAATCACAAGAAATTGCTGCACGCATATAGGCTATGACAGATCCATTTACAGTACCGACTTTTCTCCCTTGCAGCTATTCTACGTTACCCTTACTACGACCTGCTGCTGTTTTCAGAGACCGTCTGCACTCCAAAGATTTTCTTTAATCGTCTCAGATATTTTCAATGACTTAGCATAGTATTTGGCCTTTACCATTGTCAGTGTTCCTACGTAGCAAAGATTAACTACGTTTTCAATGACTCAGTATAATATTTGGCCCTGTGCATTGGCCCTGTTCCTACTTAACAAAGATTGGCTAGAAAATTGTTTTAATCGCTTCAGATAACATGACATTTACATCAGATTCATTGCTCATGTTTAGTTTATAACGTTAACGCAACAATGAAACAGATCATATGTAACAAAATAGTCAATAATTACTTAAATAAATAAACTTTTTAATATAACACTGTTTTAAAACTTACGGTACTCAGAAGTAAACAATAATTTCTCCTAGCCCCATACAGATTCCTACCCCATACATAGTCCTGAAAATTTGTGCTTGTGAATTTTTAAAGCTGTTACGACACTTGTAAAATTTAAAACGAAAAACAGATACACCAGGTAATTGATGCATGAACAGTTCACCCAAGCCACTTTTATTACACTGCAAATGATACGAACTTTTGTCATTTTTCTCGACGGCAGGTACTCTCTGCACTCCTTACTGTTATCTGTTGCATGCACCCCATGTTTTCCGTTTAAATTTTACAAGTATTATCATAGTATTACCCCACAACTCTAATGCAAATACTGTGTATGTGAATCAGGAGAGCCATATGCATGATCTCAACTACTCCACAAGATTAGCCGGTATGGGATACCACTGTGTTGGCCATGTTCCCCGTGCTGTCCTGACGTCTATTCAGAGGGCGTTCTGCCTTTTCCCCAGCAATCACATTTTCCGTGTCTCTAGTTCACTGGAGACGTCTGGTTGTTGGTTGCTGGAAGACGGACACCATCACTCTCGAGTATAGAGTTAAACCAGCATGGAACAAGGTTCGCATATCTGTCATTGAAGCTCAGATCTACATCTATCTCTTCATCTAAACCCTGAAAACCACTGTGAAGTGTATGGCAAAGAGTGCCTCCCATTTGACCAGTTATTAGAGCATCCTCACGTTACATTCAGGTAATGATACGGCGGAGAATGACTTTAAATTCCTCTGTGTGCTATAATTATCTTGTTCTCACGATCCCTACAGGGCCAATACGTAAGGTGTTTTAGTATATTCCTAGAATCATCACTTAAAGCCAGGATCTAAATCTTTGTATGTAGGCTTTCTCGGAACAGTTGGTCTCTCTCTTCAAGTTCATGATCTCTGTGACATTCTCCCAAGGGCCAAACAAACCTGTGACCATACGTGTCAGCCTTCTCTGCACATGTTCACCATATCCTGTTTGTCCTGTTTTGTATGAGTCGGATGGGTGATTTACAAGAAATCTCCTATGTAGACTAATTGCATTTCTTGTGAATTTCACCAATAAACCTGATTCTCTACCTGCTTTTCTTATCACTGATCCTGTGCGCGCGTTCCATTTCATATTCCTACAAAGTACTAAGCCCAGGTATTTGTATCAGTTGACCGATTCCAACTGTGATATGTTGATTCTGTAGTCACAAGATGCTACGTTTTTCCGTTTTCTGAAGAGCACAATTTTACTTTCTGAACATTTGCAATACTTTGAAATCTCATAATTATCTGAGTGAATATATTGAGAGGCACCCACATGCCTTGCTCATACTGTGGCGTCAAGCAGTCAGGCCTGCAAGATGAGTGGTCTGCCAAGCGAGTTGATTCATTCTTATTTATCGAGTAACATGAGCTCTCGTACTCACAATTAAGTTACAAATTATCCTCCTGTATGAATAATACGCAACGGAAACGCACATCTGACTATCAGTAATTTACAGAACTCTGACTGTTCACTACGCACTGGCAATACCACATTTTCTTTTTTTTATTTAACGGCTTTTATCAACACGTGGCCATCGCACTGAATATGAGTGGCGCACACATTATAAATTCTGGATATCATGACAACATACAATTCGAAGGAAAAGGCCACCAATATTTTTCTTTTCACTATCTTATTTATTCCGATAAATTCTATAACCTAAACACACAAATTCTATAACCTACAACAATAACACATGAGAAATTCCGCCCAGTGGGCATGGCTTGACATTGGTGAATCTCTATCTTATGGTCTCGTAATTATTTAACGCTACCGTGCACTCTCTGGATAGGATGGTGGATCTTTTATTATTTCTCACACTTCGACTCTCACAATCATCATCACGAAACTTTCCTCCAGACCGAGCAGTACAGAAGTAACACGCATAACCCACTACCTCTGAAACTACCTTGTTACTCTCCCATGCAAACCACACTTACTTAAATTACATGACATACACCACACTACAACATGAAATACAACACAGGGAATAGTCACAACATTATCACTTTCAGCATTCCCACTTCAATTAATATTTATCCCAGTTTCACACGACACTGCCCTACTTCGTAATTCTACTTTCTTACTATGAACTCTGGAGATATATGCACGTCTTCCTGTGCAATGCAAGCCAAGTGGCGTTGCTAGATAGACGGCTGACTCACCTTGTTTCTCTCTCAGAGTATTATAGTTTGAATCAAGCGTCACACGGAAACATATCTCGCAAAGTAATATTAAGAACATATTCATAACACATACAAGTCCTCAACTGATACCATGGACGAGTACTTCTCTTTATCCTTTGTCTCATACACAGATTGAGACTCACACAGTACTCACCACGTGGAAGTACTCGCCTCTAATTTCAAGTCCTGCACACGCTCTTTCTTAAATATTTCAACTTATAGTACACACGCTAGTAATTCAGCTTAACTTAAGCACACGGTAGTATTTCAACTTATTGCTACACGTGGTTTCATTGTGACCGTTGGTCACTTCAGAAGATTACTACGATCCCATTAATATTACCTGCCTGACATTTAATTCTCCCCACAAAAGATCCTGAAATAGAGAAATTATTATTTCAAACTACTCTTAAATATTCCACATGCATACCATGTCTCCACTCTTTTGTCTTTACGGAGCACACCTAAGACAGGTCTTTAAACAGCACAAGATCCAGCGGCAGAGTGCTGAAACATGGCCATTCTTCAGGTCCCCTCGCACCTCTGCCGAAGTGGGGGAGCACCTTGCCACCGTATTGGTCAGCCACATTTCAGGCGCTCAAAGCTCAGGTAAATTTCATCTCTTTGGTCCCACCAAAGGTGGCCAAAGGATCGTCTCAAAGATGATCATCTATTCACATTCACTATCTGCAGTTAGCAGACGACCATATATTCATTCATTTCAGAGATCTCACCAAACTGGATGTAGGGATTTATTTTGTGGGAGTGCACATGTGATCAATTAAATAAATAAATAGTCATTCTTTCCCACACAGGTATCCGGCTTCGCTGTATTAATTGAAATTGAGTTATTATTAGAAAAAAATATGTTGCTCTGACAAGAATAACGAAGAATGTTGTACCTATTTTCAATGTCGGGCAGTACTGTACCCTTTCAATATATGCAGATACTTTCAGACAGTACTTCCTTACAGATAACTGCATCATCCCCGAATTGTCTGAGGTTATTGTAAATAATGTCAATATTGTCCGCTCCTCTGGGCCACACCCGGAATTACTTCTGCATCTCTCTCCATTCAGGATAACATTTTGTGTACTCCCTACCAAAAAATCCTCAATTCAGACACAGATTTAGCTTATAACCCCATACAATCGTACCTCCCATAATGATTGTATGTGTGGTACCGAATCAAATGTTTTTCGAAAATCGGTAAATACTGTATATACTGATTGTCTTGATCCATGGCTTTCGCCATGTCATCTAAGTAATGTTTTACTTGGGTTTCACATTTAAGGGGTTCTGTTTCAGTCACATTCATGTAATTGTTACCTGGAAAACATAATCCAATTTAATTAGTCTAGCAGATCACTCTTATGCTGTTTGTTTTATATAAATCGCAGCTGTTAAAAGTATTGCTTAGGGCACCATCGTTTATTACTATTATTTTTCTGTATTTCACCTGTGTTATACTCTCTCCAAAATCCCTGGCATTGATAAGCTCTATAACGTGTGGATGAGAGAGTAATTGGATGTGCTCTTTTAAATGGAGACTGAGGGGATTTTTGTCTTTCTTTTTTGTTTCTCCTTTGTAGAGGCTGGATAACTTTCTGCTGAATTTTGTTTTGAAACCTGACTTCTGGCCTCAGACAGCCAGGGACAACCCGCAATTCACTCTTTTCAAGAGTACTGCTTGTGATTGTTCAGCTAAAAACCAGTGCGGGAGGCTGTGGAAATATCCATTGCTATCTCTGTTCAAACTTTTTCTGGTAAACGGGAGAACGTTTTTCCACAGAAGAAACGTATCATTAGGCGTTGGAAGACATTCGAGCTGCGTCCGCGTGGTGCCCTCAAGAGCTCAGCTAGTATAAGTTCTATTTCGGTTAGGATCGGTTAATTAATTGATCGTTCATTGTATGTGGGTGGGGGGGTGCACTCAACCTCGTGATGCCAATTGAGGAGCTACTCGACCGAACAGTAGCGGCCTCAGTCACAGAAAACCATTATAACGACCGGGAGAGCGGTGTGCTGACTACACGCCCCTCCTATCCGCATCCGCATCCTCATCTGAGGATGACACGGCAGTCGGATGATCCCGATGGGCCACTTGTGGTCTGAAGATGGAGTGCTGCCACCACCAGGAGAATGAACGCTCTTTGGGGACGTGTGAAGCTACGATTTTTCTAAGATCTGTCGCTTTTCTGTTTGCGAAGTACGAGGTGCATTCAAATTCTAAGGCTTCCGATTTTTTTTCTCCGAACTGGAAAGAGATAGAAACATGCGCATTGTTTTAAAATGAGGCCGCGTTCATTGTCAATACGTCCCAGAGATGGCAGCACTGTATGACAGATTGAATTTTACCGCCAGCGGCGAGAATGAGAACTGTTTCAAATACTTAAAATGACGACGTTTTCCTTACTTGAACAGAGTGCAGTCATTCGTTTTCTGAATTTGCGTGG
The DNA here is from genome assembly GCF_023898315.1 of Schistocerca nitens. Taxonomy (NCBI): domain Eukaryota; kingdom Metazoa; phylum Arthropoda; class Insecta; order Orthoptera; family Acrididae; genus Schistocerca; species Schistocerca nitens. Next base: position 938,460,323 of record NC_064615.1, read on the forward strand.
TGTGAAACCAATTGAAATTCATCGACAGTTGAAGGAGACATGTGGTGATGGAGTTATGGATGTGTCGAAAGTGCGTTCATGGGTGCGACAGTTTCATGACGGCAGAACATCGTGTGACAACAAAACGAAACAACCTCGGGCTCACACAAGCCGGTCTGACGACATGATCGAGAAAGTGGAGAGAATTGTTTCGGGGGATCGCCGAATGACTGTTGAACAGATCGCCTCCAGAGTGGCATTTCTGTGGGTTCTGTGCACACAATCCTGCATGACGACTTGAAAATGCGAAAAGTGTCATCCAGGTGGGTGCCACGAATGCTGACGGACGACAACATGGCTGCCCGTGTGGCATGTTGCCAAGCAATGTTGATGCACAACGACAGCATGAATGGGACTTTCTTTTCGTCGGTTGTGACAATGGATGAGACGTGGATGCCATTTTTCAATCCAGAAACAAAGCGCCAGTCAGCTCAATGGAAGCACACAGATTCACTGCCACCAAAAAAATTTCGGGTAACCACCAGTGCTGAAAAAATGATGGTGTCCATGTTCTGGGACAGCGAGGGCGTAATCCTTAGCCATTGCGTCCCAAAGGGCACTACGGTAACAGGTGCATCCTACGAAAATGTTTTGAAGAACAAATTCGTTCTTGCACTGCAACAAAAACGTCCTGGAAGGGCTGCGCGTGTGCTGTTTCACCAAGACAACGCACCCGCACATCGAGCTAACGTTACGCAACAGTTTCTTCGTGATAACAACTTTGAAGTGATTCCTCATGCTCCCTACTCACCTGACCTGGCTCCTAGTGACTTTTGGCTTTTTCCAACAATGAAAGACACTCTCCGTGGCCGCACATTCAAAGGCCGTGCTGCTATTGCCTCGGCGATTTCCCAGTGGTTCAAATGGTTCAAATGGCTCTGAGCACTATGGGACTCAACAGCTGTGGTCATAAGTCCCCTAGAACTTAGAACTACTTAAACCTAACTAACCTAAGGACATCACACACATCCATGCCCGAGGCAGGATTCGAACCTGCGACCGTAGCAGTCGCGCGGTTCCTGACTGAGCGCCTAGAACCGCTAGACCACCGCGGCCGGCGCCAGTGGTCAAAACAGACTCCTAAAGAAGCCTTCGCCACTGCCATGGAATCATGGCGTCAGCGTTGTGAAAAATGTGTACGTCTGCAGGGCGATTACGTCGAGAAGTAACGCCAGTTTCATCGATTTCGGGTTAATTAGAAAAAAAATCGGAGGCCTTAGAACTTGAGTGCACCTCGTATGAAAGTGATCTCACCGCCTCACCCTGACACTTAATCAAAACATTCTTAGGTGCGTAGAACGAATACGTGTATCGATATCCAAATTTGCATGTGCTGGTTTTTACCAATTGTTCAATATTTTTGGCACATAGAACTTGAGGAGACAGACCACCCACGACAGTACCATACGACTTCTACGTAATTCTTGAACATCATGAATATTTGCAAGCCAAGGGAGCCGTTAGTAGTTGGAGGTTTATCAGAATTATTAGAATTTTATCTAGCATGGTTAACATAGCTTCTGACCCCCTTTGATCTACCTGTGACGATGATGGTTATTGGTATTCGAATCCTATGTAGCTTCCCCCTGTAGCCATTTGTTAGCCGGTGCAAATGCATGGATGTTAGAGCTTATTACGGTCCAGAGTGCAACCGTGAATTGCCTTCTCTGGGCTCCTTGCTGATAATGATATTTATTGGAAAAACCATGCCACTTAAGGAACCATATCAATAAGTGGGTTCTGTTTTTGGTATGTGATGAGGTAGTTAAGAAATGGGAGCATACAAGGCAATAAACGTCGCTCCCCCCCCCCCCCTTTCATGTGTACTCCGCCATCTTCCTACACCCTCTGTAGTGAGATCACTGACAATAATTCTCCCTGTTTGAAAAACATTACTGAAGTAAAATCTTCCTATAGCCAAGATCGAATAAATACTTCATTTTAGACAATTGATTTCGACCGACTTTGTTGTCATCGTGTGGTCTTCAAAATGTTTTGTTACAAATCGTGTTCATTGTGAGTTGAAACCTCATGCTAAGCTGTCATATTAGTGGATGTCCCCGTAGACAATTCAAGATGTACTCCATACACCGTCTAAGGTGTATCATCAATCACTGGAACATGTCACGCTAACATAAACAGATGTGCTAATGTGAATTTTGCTGTGTATTGTTATTTTTTAAGATTTAACAATTATCCGTGAGTGCTACATATACCCACTTGCTCATGTGCACCATGTCATTTTGACTGTAAATGTTTTATATCTGACAAACCCTTTGTATAACGTACCAGATTTTATACACTAACATGACAACTTGGCATGAGTTTCCAGTTCACAACGATAAAATATTTATGTGATCTTGGCTATAGAAAATTTTTACCAAGTAACACGTCATTTCTCAAATGAGAAAACTCGGTCGATTAGTGAAGGTTTGATATAATCTATTGTCTGGGCCAACCGTGCTGAAATCATGATACAAATTTCCTTTCAGGATTTCATGTTGCACTGCACTTGAGAGGTGGCATGAGCCCCCTCTCATATTTCTATCTTACTCTGAGTAATTCGACTTTCCTCTCTAATTGCATGTGGTGAAAAGTTGCTATTCCTTCACACGCGGACTTCCCACGCAGCACCTCTCGTCACCCAGGTGGTCTGGTGACAGGCGGGTTCTGCTGATCTTGAAAGGGTTAAGCCGACGGGTGTGAGGGAGTCGAGTGCATGCTTTCCTGACGCCGACATTGTCATAAGAGCGGGGGCGACACGCCCACAAGGGTCTGATGGAGCGACTGGGCTAGAGATTCTGTTACTTCGCAGAAACTTTGTGAAAACATTTTCTGGCGGGCTACCAGCGAGGCGTGGGAATGGCTTGTGTTTCCAGGCAGTCTTGGCGGGCAAATTCACGCGTTTTCTGCAAAATCGTAACTGTGATCGGCTTGCTCAGGGGATAGCTCCGTGACGTACCAAAATCTGGGCAGAAATTGGCGCCAAGTATCTCCATTGGTGGAATAGTAGTGCGTAGGTAATAGAGTGGAATTTTCCGCCGGTTTTCGAGTTGCTGAGTGGAACGTTTAACCACGGCCACTGTCGTGGGGGCGGGAATGATCTGGGTTCGTCTTGTACGGGTGCTCTTGAGGGAGTCGGCTCTCGCCTTTCGGTCGGAGTAGGTTGCAAGACTGAGCTCTCGCTGCTCTGGACAGCCTGCCTTCCGTTGGCTGTCTAATATACTTTCATTTAATTGTAACTGTTTGACAAAGTTGCAGAAGTTTCGACTTCAACGTAACTTTCGAGTACAGTTGGCAATTTAGCGTTCTGCGTACAAGCGGCCTATGTTGTCCGTCTTGAGCATTTTTGGCTAAAATTGACTGTATCTGAGTTACTGTGTGACTTCCCTTGTTAAAATCACTCACTGTACCGTCAGTACTTGTGTAGCGAGCCTTCTTCGTCTCCCTCAGAGGCGTATTTGTGTTGCTAGGAAGTCTTTAGTCTGGAACAATCAGACCAGGAGAATTTGTTTCGGGCTATACTTGCGACATTATCATCACCACGACGGGACGTCGAAGCGACCAGCCATCCCCTCTGGTACGCCAGATCGTGTCCTTGCAGTTAAGAAGACAGCTTGGTAATGTATGTCCGCAGCACCGGCAGATTAGGGAATTTTGCTCTGTGATGATCGGAGCTCAGCAGAGAGCGCCTGTTCCCGTCTTTTCTTACGTGGTTCTGTCTTGGATATTCATTGTCTGAGTTCTCACTACTATAGCAGCAATTAATATTGAGTAGGCTGGGTGTTTCTCTTAAGATTTGAGTTGCAAGGAATTGGCTCCACATGCCACTTGGTCATAAACGTCACAAGCTAGTTTATGGACAACTTCACCTTCACAACATTTATTTGAGTATTCAATTTGACATATTGTAAATGTTTCATGTGTTTTGTTTATTATTTTGAGTTTAGGCATAATAAATCAAATTGTTAATTTGTACAGCACTTTCATTCTGTGAATCGGTAAAGCAACCGTTTCATTTCTCACTATGTTAATGAAACTTTCCTTTATCTAATTAATTTCTATCCAATTAAATTATTGCAGGTGCCAAACTCTTTTCTACTCCACTTGCAGGGTCGATTACAGTCAGTTCGCGTTTCTTCTTAATCCATGTGCAACAGCAAAAGTCGGAGATAGAAAAGGGGGGGCTTAGAGCATTATTTCCATATGAAGATTTTAGAAGAATTTAGTGTTAAATACACTGCTAGCCCCGGCACCTCGCACACCCAGTGCTATCAGGATTAGAGAGGCTTTGCCTATTTTTAAAAATTACAAACAGGAAAAGTACACCCTTTATAACATGATCGATATTGTTGGAATCCATGATAGTTGACTTGGCGGGGATAATTCTGTTCAGGATAACTCATTACATTCGAGCCCACAATATGTTTTCAAATGTAATTAGTTTCCTCAGAATTAATGACCTCCTCCAGTTGGACTAGAAAAAAATGGTTCAAATGGCTCTGAGCACTATGGGACTCAACATCTTAGGTCACAAGTCCCCTAGAACTTAGAACTACTTAAACCTAACTAACCTAAGGACAGCACACAACACCCAGCCATCACGAGGCAGAGAAAATCCCTGACCCCGCCGGGAATCGAACCCGGGAACCCGGGCGTGGGAAGCGAGAACGCTACCGCACGACCACGAGATGCGGGCAGTTGGACTAGATGCCCAAGTACTATTGCTCTGTGGCAGCTCTGTGTAGTTAACTTGCCAATCTGTATACGCCTAAATCACGCACTAATTTAGTCATACACTGATAAGCCGAAACATTAGGACTACTGCCCACCGCAACATTGCATGCCGCCTGGTGACGTTGTAGGGAACATGTCGCGGTAACAAAAGTATGTAAGCAGACGCGGACGGCAGATCACCTTAGCGAAGATGTGACCTGCAAATGGCGAAATCCATTGACATAAGCGACTTTAACAAAGGGCAGATCATTGTTACGCAAAGACTGTTCAAATGGCTCCGAGAACTATGGGACTTAACATCTGAGGTCATCAGTCCCCTAGACTTAGAACTACTTAAACCTAACTAACCTAAGGACATCACACACATCCATGCCCGGGGCAGGATTAGAACCTGCGACCGTAGCAGCAGCGTGTTTCCGGACTGGAGCGCCTAGAACCGCTCGACCACAGCGGCTGGTGCAGAGCCTGTGAACGAGAATCTCGAAAAGGGTGAAGCTGGTCGAATATTCACGTGCTACTGTCGTGAGCATCTGCAGAAAGAAGTGGAAGGCGCTAAAGTGTTGGAAGTCCACGACTCTTCTGAAAACGTGGGGTTTTGAGTCTTATTTGCTCTGTAAAGTGGAATAGATGGTGATTGTGGCATCTCTCCCGAAGAGTGCAATGCTGGTGCACGCACAGGTGTTTTGGAGCACGCCGCTCTTCGTATATTGTTGAACACGGAGCTTCGCAGCAGATCATCCCTACGTGTGCACATGTTGACCCAACGACGACGTCAATAACGACTGCACTGTACAGGGAACCAGTGGGACTTGATCGTTGATCAATGGAAACCTGTCGGTTCTTTGAGTGAAATACATTTTTGCTACACTGGGTCGTCGAGGTGAACTGCGGCTCGAAACGTGGGGCGCGCCACGGATTCAGGCTCGTGGGAGAAGTATTACTCTATGGGAGATATTCTCCTGCACTTGCATGGGACCTGTGGTAGTAATCGAAGACACGCTGACAGTAGGGAACCACCTGCATCCCTTCAGGTCCTCGTTGAGAGCGATGTCATCTCTCAGCAGTAACTTACAATTTTCCGTGTCTCGGAGCCAGGACTGTGCTACAGTGGTTTGACGAGCATTATAGTGAACTCACGCTGATGTCTCGGCTACCAAATATGCTTGATGTAAACACTATGGAACCCATCTCGGTCGCCATTGGCCGCCATCACCACATACGCAAATACCGGCCCGTTATTTAAGCGAATTGCGTGTAAGAAATTTGTATCCTCGTCGTAAGATCTTTGGGACCAAACTGCTTAAGTGATCGGTCCGTAAGCTTACACACCGCACGGGCGGAGCCGCACGGACCGTGACAAGACGCCTTAGACTGAGCGTCTACCCCACGCGGTCTGAATGATGTGACCCTTGCGTAGAGATCTACTGCCACATACTTCCACAAACCTACCAACAAACTGCCGGATCACTGATACGCAGAATCCGAGACGTATTTGGTTCTAAAGACGGACAAACAAGCAATTAAGCAAGTGGCCTTAATGTTTTGGCTCATTAGTGTATATTCTTCCTACAATAAGTAAAGTTTCTTCATTTGCGCCGGCCGAAGTGGCCGTGCGGTTAAAGGCGCTGCAGTCTGGAACCGCACGACCGCTACGGTCGCAGGTTCGAATCCTGCCTCGGGCATGGATGTTTGTGATGTCCTTAGGTTAGTTAGGTTTAACTAATTCTAAGTTCTAGGGGACTAATGACCTCAGCAGTTGAGTCACATAGTGCTCAGAGCCATTTGAACCATTTTTCTTCATTTGCTATCTATGGTGTCGTCCAGAGATCTCAGTACCACACTTATGTCGGCAACGCGAACCGATATCACAGTCATTAACGCGGGCTTGCTGCAATCCTGAACGATGTGTGGGAGGCACTCCTAAAGAGCGCGCCTCCCTTCTCAGCACAGCAGCGCCCTTGCACCACAGATTCAGACAGAACTGCACACGAAAGCGTGCTGCCCCAGTTCGAGACAACAGCAACAGTTAAAGTTTCTGATGAAATTTACTACCGCAGATGTTGCATTTTGCGTTATAAGAGAGCACTTTGTTAATCTGTGCATCAACTGATGCCTTCGTAGTCATGAAAGTTGTAAGTTCTGAGCCGTGCACGGCTCGTGTTCATGCCATTTATTGTTTGTCATCTTCGATTACGCTACTGCCGCCTAGTTTCCTAATTCCATTTACAGGCGTCACTAACATCCTGCCTTATTTGCCCGTGAGTGGGAGCAGCAGCGCGTATCGATAGAGCACTGTCGTATCATCTCTGGAGCGACCGATAGTATTTCCGGGTCGTCGTGTGTCGGGAAGTGAGTTGGACCAGCAGGGCAGTCGGGCACGGAGCAGCACTTGGAGACGAAGGGCCGGCCGCGGTGGTCTCGCGGTTCTAGGCGCGCAGTCCGGAACCGTGCGACTGCTACGGTCGCAGGTTCGAATCCTGCCTCGGGCATGGATGTTTGTGATGTCCTTAGGTTAGTTAGGTTTAAGTAGTTCTAAGTTCTAGGGGACTAATGACCACAGCAGTTGAGTCCCATAGTGCTCAGAGCCATTTGAACCATTTGGGGACGGAGCGTCGGGCACGGAGCGCCAGTGAGGCGCAAACAGCCAGTATTCGCCGACCGCTGGCGACACACGTGTACTTCCCGACTGAAGAAGACTGGTCGGTCGTTCTGTTGGTCATCTCATCACCGACGTGTATTTGATCTTTTGACCATTTCCGGGTGTTGGCAGTCTGTCGGTTGGCGCAGAGCGGCGAGGTGGCCCCCGTCGCGCGGTATCGGGTCGGAGCCGCTGGCTTCGTGCACGCGCGGTCTGAGCGGTGAGGCGCTTCTTGCGAGGGTTACGAAGTTCATCGCCCACCGATCTTGAGTGCTCACTTAGCCTACTATCAAGCCTCGACTGCTATCACTTCTTTTCGTTTGATCCTGGTTGTTGCTTTCTGCGAAATTCCCGCGAGCAACAACGTGCGTGCATTGAAGTCGGCTCTAATTGCAGCCGTTTTCTTGGATGGGGTTTAACTTAATTTAATTCACTCCTTCATTAGTGAAGTGCACCAGTGGTATCTTCTGTCTTGTGGCCGTTAACGTTCCAGTTACCTGCCCTGAGCGTTGACGTAGTCGTTGGCAGTGTATTTTCCTCGTCGTGTTGTTGCTGTCCAGCACGGCGTGTAGTTCGACAGCTGAGGTGTGTCGGTAGTTTTGGGTGTTTATTCTGATTAGGCTGGATTGGGCACCACTATCCAGAACGTTGAGCTATTGAAATCTTGTTGTCGTTTTGCTCATCGGGTGGAGCAGAAGTGATTTGGTTGGTTGGTTTGTCAGCTGGCCTTCGGTTGGGTTGCCTTCTAGTTAAGAGGTTGTCGGTCTAGCTGCCCGTCTCACCTAAACGTGCGTTAGTGTTACATCCCAGGCCAACTCTTGGAACCTTCTGGGCGCCGCTCCTTGTGTTTTACATAGCGATTTCCTTTTAGTCTTAAGTACTCTGTGTGGCCTTCAGCCGAGTTTTAGCTTATTAATATTGTAAGTTTTTTCTCTTTAGGCCTTAAGCCATGACATTGTTTTCTCCATGGTGCGTGACCTTCACCCGAGTTTTAATCTCTGTTAAACTAAAAATTCAAAATCTTGGTCTTCCCTCAAGTCATAACATTGTTATTCTTTAGTATGAGGCCTTCAGCCGAGTTTGCATGAAATATTTTAAGATAAGGCCCTCAGCCTGTTAAACTGAAAGCCCTTCATCCTAGTCTTTAAGCAGTTTGGTTGATATGCGGCCTTCAGAAGGGTTTCAGCCTGTTTAGAGTTAACATTGAAAATCTTTTTTTTTTTTTTGCCTTAAGCCGTAACACTGTTCTTGCTTAATGTGTGGCCTTCAGCCTATTTTTATTGAAGTAAAAAAAAAATTTTTTTTCAAGTGAAACTTCCAGAAGAACTCCTGGATCTCAATTCCTTGCTTATGCCTTGGGTCCTGGATTGTCGTATGTGGTTTTCAGCCGACTTAAATCAAATAAAAGGAGCTCTTGATAGTTTTTAATTCTTAATTATGTTATTATGTGTTTTAACTATTAAATTTATATGTTAAGTGTAACTGACAGCAACTTATTTTGGCCCATTTTCACAAACGTAACCTCACGCTCTCTGTCCTGCTAGTCCAGGGATTTCAAGTTCCAAACAGTCCTGTGACAAAGAACTATGTCAAAGTAAATCTTTATTCATTTATGTAATAAAATGAGCTAATTTTTCATCTGTTGTTGTTTGAACCATCTCCCAGAGCATTCAAAGAAGCCACTGTTCTGGCTGGACGACTGGAGTTACCCTTTCTTGTCTTGTAGTTTATTATTTAGCAGTGTATTTTCCTACTGTATGGTGTAACACGACAGACTACTGTACACGTTATTCAATTACAAACACGTGACCACAGACACACAGTCGGAATGCTGCGATCGGGTCATATTCGTCTTGAAAGTTGAAATCAGCTTGAGAGGAGCACGTGGAGGGCCAGTTTCATGCTGTGCTCCACAGATGGGGTTGTCTCTCGACTTTCAACTGCAGCTAAGGTGTCCGTGTGACTAGGAAACTCCGCCTGTTGGACAGCACAATGCCTGCTCGTTTCTCATGACCACTTTTCGCGTCCAGTGCAAAATTAATGCTCACCCTAAAGTTAATAAACATCGAACCATATGTATGACTGAGAAGCCAGAAGCTCATTTGAAGCGCACAAGTTTGATGATTACTCATGTGATGACGTGCCTTCGATTTCTGCATTAGTTTTAGCTAAATGTTACAAATAATTTCTGAACTGTAGAAGTGAATATCTCGGCTACGCATTATGCGATCGGAACAAACGAGGAGTCTACTGATACATCTCGTGAAACTGTATCGGACTGTGACAATGGATTTATTGAAATATTCGCATATTTAAATGAGAGGCCGAAAAGTGGATTTTGCGCAAATAAAAATAACGTTTCTTACTAAATATACAGAGAAACGTTAAAAGTAGCGAAAATACTGTAAAATTTAGATATATAGGAAATTAGTTAACGTATAATTTAAATTGTTTCTTAATACTTAGAGATCCAATAAGAGAGGAGAACCAAAGAAATTATTGTTTATAAACAAAATATTGCAGATAATAGGAAACTGATAACACTAGAATATTTATTGGAAAATTTCCGTGTGATTAGATGTATCAGTTGTTATTGTAAGATTAGGATTAAGAATTTCAGCAATTTTCATGCTCAGTAGCTTAACTGACTTTAGTGGTGGTTGACCAACGTTTCCTTTAAATGGTTCAAATGGCTCTGAGCACTATGGGACTTAACATCTGAGGTCATCAGTCCCCTATAACTTAGAACTACTTAAACCTAACTAATCTAAGGACATGACACACATCCATGCCCGAGGCAGGATTCGAACCGGTGACGTAGCGGTCGCACGATTCCAGACTGAAGCGCCTAGAACCGCTCGGCCACACCGGCCTGCTCCAACGTTTCCTGGGTGCAGTAACACGTGTGGGCTCCTAGATGAAATGAAACTTGTTAACAGTTTAGAACTTTGATTTTCGGCGAGTTGATGAAAGAGACTGTATTTTATTTCGTCATCCATACCACATGCACATTTCCATAGGACCCACACTGTCGCAATGTGTAAGGAATGTTTCCTCAAAATTTTGTCGTGGCATTTTGTTACACTCTTTATTTAATGGTACTCTCCTTATGAAATCATATTTCTTACAATAGAATTGTTTGAGTGGTTCTGATTTGTTGTCGTCGCGTCAAGAAGCGGAATGTGTAAACGACGTTTTCTGCCTAAGTTTAACTAATGATAAATGTGCGCCAATAAAAAGATTGTATCGAGGTTTTTGGGTGTGAATATTAACCCTTTGTTGCCTGACGGTACTTAAAAGTACCAGTAAGTTTTGACTCTCATTATTTTCTCGTGGTGCAGTTTCGTGATCTGAGAGCCTGTCGGTATGTAACAGTAACTCTGCTCTACTGTTTCATAGTTGTTATTGTGCAATACATAGACCTCTCTGGCGGTCAGAGCTTGAAATTGTTTTTCGCGCGCTGCTGTGAAAACAGAAGATTGTATGTGCTTGTTTCCATGGTGTTGCCTGAATTTGTGCGCAATTTATTGAAACTTCCGTTGAGTTTTCCATTGTACGTACTTACCTTCTTTGTTTTTTTATAACAGTTTGAAGCATTACGTTACAAGTGAATGAGATAAAGTGGAAAATATAAGGTGGACTTACTAGTACCGTCAGGTTGTGCGAACACTTTATTGTAGCAACAACGCGTTACCTCTCACTAGTTGTTCTGTCCACTTTTTCTCACACAGAAATCCGTAAATACATTTGCCTGTGGAACAATTGGAAAAAACAGGAAAGGTTTGCCAGGAAATTTACCTAAAGAAAAATGTCTAAATCAAATCACAGAGTGTCATCTTTAGAACTAACAGTATTTCAATGGAAGGAAAATAAAGTAGTGTATTTTGCGTCAAACTTCCATAGCACCGAACAGAGCGTAGTGACAAGAAAACAGAAAGATGGAAGTAGTATGTCTATACCATGTCCAGTTATTGTATGTGATTACAATAAAAACATGGGTGGTGTGGGTAATGCAGACAGATTACGTTCAACTTATGGCCTTGACAAGTGATCAAAGAAATGGTGGCACCATCTCTTCTGGGGAGCAATAGAAATTGCTTTTGTCAATGCTTACGTCATTTTCAGTGATCTACATGGGGCACTGCCACTGCTGGAATTCAGGCGTGCTGTGGCACTACGGCTAATGAATTAACAGCAAGTGCCAAATCTCAAAAAGAGAAACTCTGGTAAAGATGAAATAACTCTCCCAAAGAGAAGGAAGGATAACTTTTCTGTTCCGAAGGATGTACGTCTTGGCAACCGAGGAAACCATTTTGTAGTGTTCAGTTGTAAAAGAGGACGATGCGAAATGTGTGCCAAAAATTAAATTCAGTCGAGACCACATCCACAATGTAGTACATGTAAAGCGTATTTGTGCTGCAATGAGAAAAAGAACTGTTTCCTACAATTTCATGAGGTATCACTAAATATGTGATATGTATATACTGTCAAAAATGTATAGCCAAGTTACTATGTATTGTAAAGTTGCTCTAGAATAAATTTATGCGAAATTTTAAAAAAATTCAGAAATACATTTCTGTTAATTTTCTAATGTAAAAATATTTAATATTTATGTGGAATAAAGTACAAGTTATAAAAATTGGAGCATTTTTCTGCGCATGTTGTGATTCTGTCCATGGAGTCTGACGGTACTTCTGAGTACCAGGAGAGAAAAAAGTTGCAAAAAAATAAAATAAAATTTTACAAAAAATCCTACCGTCATTTGAGGCCACAATAGCATAAATTCTGCAAAGAAAATGTTAAAAAGTAAAAATTTTCTTATGTCAGAAAACAAAGGGTTAAAGCAGTGTTAAATTACTGCGTTATGGCTCAGTTGAGGAAACAGAAGAGGTATAAAGAGGAACGAAAGCTACCGCACCCACCCGAGTATTCTCTAGAGGCCTGCCAAGGCTTCGCTCGCTGGAACGCTCACCCCCGGCGTTTTAAAAGAGTTGTTACAGGAAGGCGCTCACCAGCGCGCTAATTGCGGTAGTTCGCCGGCAGGGAGGCTGGACCGGCGTTTTCATTTCCCGTGTTTGCCCAAGATTCTAGTCCGCGCTGCCCGCGGCGGAGATTACGTTTCACGCCCCGAGGCGCGCACCCGATTATTAAGGAGGTTGATGGGTGTCGATAGCGCGCCTCGGACGGAGTATCGGTCGGCGGTTCCGTTACCTCCACAATAGGGCCCATCCCATCCACCTCACCCACTGACCTGGGCCTTCCCCCGCTGATCGATGGGCTCGTGCGCATGCCATTACTCCTTCCTAACGGTGGTTTAAGTACGCCATTACCATGGTCGTAGCTCGCACACCCTAAACCAAACACCAGCGGACCTCTGCCTTTCCCCCACTACTTCTTCCCTCTCTTCTCAGTCACTTCCCTCAATTCCTTATTTTCCATTCCTTCTTTTTCCACACTCCCCCCCCCCCCCTTACAGACGTAGTCTTCACACAATCTCCGGGGTCAGGATGCTGTGTGCCACAACCCACATCTTTTATTAACAAGCGAGGCTCCGAGGTGGAGGGAGGCTGTTTTTCCCGTACCGATACGCGGCGATCCACATTCATGATAGCGCTGACCGATGTCCATTCAAGGTTTTACGCCCGTAATGAAAGGCTCGGGTCCATTTAGGGGAACTACGATGTGAGGTGTCGGCTTTCTGTAATGACCGTGATAATGTGGGCTGATGCAGGTGTGAAGACGGCTCCGCGTACTCCGAACTTGCGTCGCAACGATTTCTCTGCATGGCGCCCTGGGGCGCGAGAGGGCTGCAACGTCGTAAACAGGTCGTAAACTGTGATGCGGAGCACGCGAATGTACCGAACAAACCCGGACGCGCGGTCTTAATATCGGTCGTTCGGTCGTGGTTCCTCCGCCTATCGGAGATGCGGAATTGCTATATCCCTGAGGATGAAACTAAACTTCTCTTACGCCGCACGTTCTGAGATCATCTGCTATACCCGCAGGACAGGACAGATCGTTTAATTTGTGGAAAAGGGCCAAAATGAGCGGCTGTCTGTTGCACTCGAACATACTACTTTATTCATTTGACAAACATTACAAGAGTAAAGAAGCCATTAAAAACAGAGAAAACCAAACATTAATTTTAGAACTTATTTCCCTGCTATATGCGCCATTCAATCTGACGTCTCAAGGGCAAAACAACTTTGATTTAAAACCGTCTGAAGGTCAATCACTTAAGACTCAAAAAGAAGAATTTGAATTTTAAAAGGCAGAAAGCCTGACCTTAAAACATTTCTCTAAATTAGGCCCAAACAAGCTCATGCTCTAAGGGCAAAACAAATTTAACTTAATATCGGCTGGAGGTCAATAACTTAAGGCTCAAAACAGGAATTTGAATTTTAAAACGCAGAAGGCCTTTAAATCAGGCTGAAAGCCCAAACAATCTCACGCCTTAAGGGCAAAACAACTTTAATTTAAAATCGGCTAGAATACATAAACAAACGACAAGGACAAATAAGAAAAGGCAGCACATCGAATGGCGCTCAGAAGTTTCCAAGTGTCGGCCTGGAATTCAAACACTAACGCTCGCTTAGGTGAGACAGGCAGTCGGCCCAACAAATTCTCAATCCGACGGCTACCCAACCGACAGACAGTCAACGGACCAAGCGACAGGATAACTTCTGCTCCACCCGACCAGCTCACAACAGGGAGTTCACTGGAACAACGCAGAAGGTATCGGCGCCCACAACGAATTACACATTCAGCTGTCAAACTACACGCAGTGCTGGGCAGCCGCAACACGACGAGGAAAATACACTGCCTGAATTTACGTCAACGGCCAAGGAAGGTAACCGGAACGTTATCGGCCACCACGCAGAAGATTCCGCTGGTGCACTTCAAAATAATTAAGCTAAGTTAAACTCCACAGGAGGGCGGCTAGAATTTCACCAATTTGAAAACACACGTTGTTGCTCTCGGGAATGTCCCAACAGCCCACAACGAAATTCAAACAACACTACGTGAACAGTTGGGACTGGCTGGTAGATTAACTAAGGACCAATTTTCGTCTCAGAGATCGGTCAGCCACGGACCTCGTAGCAATCGGAACAGCCCCTCACACTCCGACCGCTCGTAGACCCCGCCAGCGGCGCCGACCAGACACGCGCCACGGAGACTTCTTCGCTGCTCCACGCCATCCGACCAACTGCAAGGACCAGAAACGGTGAAGAACCAAAAATACGTCGGCCGATGAGACGACCAACCGAAGGACCAACCAATGGCCGTCCCGCTCCAAGCTCCCTCCATCGGACAGTGCATGTGTGTCGCCAGTGGTCGGCGAGTACTGGCTGCCCGGGCCTCACCGCCGCTGCGTCCCAGACTTCATTGCTGCTGCGTCTCGACTGCACTGCTGGTCCGTCTTCAACAGACTGCCAGACACATATAATACTATCGGTCGCTCCAGAGATGGTACTTTTTTTTCCTTTATTGATTTTCAATTCCCCCCGAAGGGGGGCGGGCTGGCAGCAGCTTAGTATGCTGCTCTACAGCCTACAGACTTTTATTTTAAAGAACGGAAGAAGAAAAGAAACAAGAAAAACAGGCGATATAACGGTGACGTCTAGTGTAAAATGGCGGAAAATGCTGAAAGTTAAAACAGAAAGCAAAAGGGGTTGGCAACGCTAATAAGAGACATAGGAATCAGACAAGTAACATAGTACACACACAATTAAAAAACCCGGCGACAGTCTGGTTTCTGTTCGCAAGAGATAAAAGGCACACCCAGCGACAGTATGATGGCCGTTCGCAACACTTCCCAAAAAACACAACACGGAGCACGCACTGTAGAACACTCACTGTAACACTCACTGTAGAACACTGCACGAAAGTGGCGGCACAAAGATGACACTTCCGAGCCAAAGGCAGATGGGGGGGTGGGGGGACCTGGAGGAGGGGGAAGAACAAGGAGGGAGGAAGGAAAAAAACGAAAAAGGGGGGGGGGGAATCAAGGACTAATAAAGGGGGAGAAGGGCAGACGCGAGAGGGAATGAGAGGAGGCAGAGGAGGGAAATGTAAAAGGACTCGGGGGAGAGAAAGGGGCAAAGAGAGGGGAGGTGGGGAAGAAAGAGGATGGAAAGGGGGGGAGTGAGATGGTACGAAAGTGCACTTATCGATATGCGTTGCTGCTGCCGCTCAAGGGCAAGTAAGGCAGGAAGTTTGTGACGCCAGTAAATGGAATAAGAAAATGAGGCGGCGGTACCCTAATTGAAGATGACAAACAATAAATGGCATAAACACGATACGTGGACGGCTCACGTTCTATAGAAATGATAAGTGATGATGTCACGTTGACTTTGGCGTCAACAGAGACGGGCAGTAGAACAGTTCGTCCACGAAAGGAAACCGACTTTGCATACGACTGCCATAATTGATCTCTCAGGTTGGTTAAACAAAAAAAGTTATATCATATTGTCGGTTTGAAATTCACGCAACAGACACCTTAAATCCCTGCTTCTTATGCGCATTCAGGTAATTCTAAAGCGATTCATCATAGATTGTAAGTGCACTACTCAATTTAAAGCTGAATTACTAGCGCAATTAATTTGTAACACGCACTGATTTGGAAAGCTATAATCTTTCATATGCAACGTTTTTGACATGTGCTCTGTGACTTCATCAGGAGAAGCATAAGTTACTTGAGCAGTTAGTATAAATTAGGTTGGTACGAAAATTAGTAGCGTTTTTGTTTTGCATGTTGGTATTTCGGTTGCTACGGGTTTATTTATCGATTGTCACTTTTTATTTGAAGTTAACCGTTGCTGTATGATTTTACGTCTTGTCATTTTCTCATTTGGGGATAGTGGACGCCAGAAAATGGTGTACCATGTGGAGAAATAGGAACATTTCCGACACATTTTCTGTTTGAGTTCAACCGAGGGGCGACAGGAGCAGAGGCAGCCAGAAAAATTTGCGCCGTGTGTGGGGATAGTCCTAATGCCACTGGAGACAGCTCGGCAAGAAAGTGGTTTTCTCGTTTTAAGGAGAATCGTTTTGATATTAATAACTCTTCACGTTCTGGAAGACTTCCGAGGATTGATGAAGATCACATAAAACGCATTAATCCACAATTATCCACGTCAGTGTTCTCGTGAACTGGCAAATGTGAGTTTCTGCCATCATGCGACATTTGCATGCTATGGGGAAGGTCATAAAATCGACTGTATGGGTACCGCACGATCTAAATGAAAATCACTAAAATTAGCAGGTGGCCGTAAGGGCATCTCCGCTTGCTCGTCATCAATTCAAATGTTCAAATGTGTGTGAAATCTTATTGGACTTAACTGCTAAGGTCATCAGTCCCTAAGCTTACACACTACTTAACCTACATTATCCTAACGACAAACACACACACCCATGCCCGAGAGAGGACTCGAACCTCCGCCGGGACCAGCCGCAGAGACCGCTCGGCTAATCCCGCGCGGCTCGTCATTAATTCCTATCCTGTGTCGGTACTGATGACGAGAAATGGTTTCTCTATCCTGACATATGGAAAAGTAAGAAATGATTCAACCCAAACAAAGCAGCAACTCCCACTACAAAGACCTGGCGAATCCACAAAACATAATGTTATGCATCTGGGGAACGGTGTGGTTTACTACAAATTGCTTCACCGAGGTGTAACCGTCACTGCTGACAATCTTTATAAACGACTGAGACGTCTAGCAGATGTAATCAGAGAACACCGACCAGGATTGCTGTGTGAAATGATGCTACTTCGCATTCTGCTGGACTGACAAAAAACGCATACAGGAATTGGGTTAGGAAGTGATTCCGCACTCACCTTATTAACCCGATCTTACGCCCTCAGATTTTGACCTTGTCCGCTCTCTGTCGAACAGCCTTTAAGGAACTTCCTTGCTGGATGGATATGCGCTCTCAACATAGCTCGACGAGCCGCCGCTGTGAGTGAGCGGTTCTAGGCGCTTCACTCCCGAACCGCGCGACCGCTACGGTCGCAGGTTCGAATCCTGCCTCGGACATGGATGTGTGTGATGTCTTAAGGTTAGCTCTAAGTTCTAGGGGACTGATAACCTCAGATATTAAGTCCCATAATGCTCAGAGCCCTTTGAACCATTTGAAACATGGCTCGACGAGTTCTTTACCTCAAAACCATGTGGTTTCTACAGTCGCGGAATGGAAAAGTTACCCCAGAATTGTAAATAGTGAAGAGGAATATATTATCGATAACTAAAGTTTCTCTTATGTGTGTCTCTTGCATTCATTAAATTTATGGAAAATGATGCAAACTTATGAACCAACCCAGTACATTAAGGGGCTCCGGAACGCCCTATACTTGCAATGTTAAAATAACGCTTATAAATTACATCTTTCCTCACAAAGTATTTGAGGTAGGAAGTTGAACTTTTTACAGATTATTTATTGTAATATGGGCTACAACTTAACACAGGGATTTTACAAAATTTTAGTTCAGTTATTAAAGATGATTTTTTCAATTGTAATGAAAATTCACAACATTTTTTTGCAATTTTTTATTTATATATTCAAAAATATACAGTTTTTTGGAAAAAGGCTGTGTTAAATTATGCAGAAGGTACTGTGTAACATTTACTGAAAGTTTGAAACAAATATGTTTGGAAGATCCTTAGAAAACATGTAATTAGTATGAGAAAATAAAAGTTTTGGGAATCGAGCGACAAAGATTGGATTAACTTTTTAGTGCATCCCAGGTCCATAGGATGGATTATCTTCATCCTCTGCAAACTCCTCCTCCAGCTTCCTCTTGTTCCTCCTCCTGTTTACTCTTGCTTGTATTTCTAGACTCTTTACAGCCCTGTCTGCAGCCCGAAGGCGTTCCTTGTCTAAAGCAAGCATCGCTCGTACCATGTTAGAACCTATCTTCATTCCCATATTTCTAAATACCTTGCACCTTACAATGTTGCCATCATTGAAAGTCGCAACAGCATCATACACACCAAAGTGAAGTGTTTCTATTCCAACAAATACAGTCCTGGGGATTCTCGACCATATAACACTATTTACACTTTCATTGGGGTTTTGAGTTTTTCCGTGAATCCACTTTTTCAACAGTTCAGGTGCTGCTAAGTCTCTGAAAATAGGTTTTATCACCTCCATTATTGCACGAGGCAGACTATGCTTATGAGTGTACACTTCACCAGTTAGCAATCCTTTGTTATATTTACACCAACTGTCTTCTTCTTTGGGACAAGCTATGTTGGGGATTTTCATCGGCTTTATTGTTTACAGTAATAACACATACCTTTGGCTTTCCAACATTTCTCCTTTTCTTAAAAGCCTTCAGAGGATTTCTAATAACTTTACTTTTACTCATTATTATACTTCAACAAAACAGAGACTCAAGAAACAGAATTAATTACGAATATTTTCGAGATAACGACAGAGTAAATAAACATGAAACAATCGACAATCACACCAGCGATATATATTGAACCATCACAGGTTAGCCACAACACATACTTTATCTCACATCACTAAAATGTACCTGATGAACACGGACGTTAATAATAACACCATTTGACAGCAGTTTAACAGCGCCACAGTGGGTCACGCCCATGTAGAACACATTTCAAAAAAAATTTAAAAATAGTTGTAGTCTTCGGAATTGAATAAAATATATATCTATTAAAAGGTAATAGTCTGCAGATTCAGAAAACGCAAAAAAGTAAAAATTGAACTTTTCATGATTTTGAGCCTTTCCGGAGCCCCTTAATGGCGGAACAATTAACAGCAGTAATAGCAAAATTAGGCCTAAAATGACATTAAGTGAAGACTAAAACCGGTATCTAATATTTCAGCAAGAATGAATATTTTGTGGCAACTCCACTTATAACCAGATATTGTGGTGTGGAATTGTAAAACTCGATCTGTAATCGTGACAGTCAAATATGGTAAATTGAACTTACATACTCCCGAAAAGCGAAGTACAGCATTTCCGCAAGCTGCACCAGCCTCATGATTTACATTATTTGCTGAAATTTCGTGCAAAGTACGGGATATACAGTGTTCGGGATACTGGATGCCATCTTTGAACTGTCATATGAAAAACGTATCAGTTATTATACATGTCAGTTATTATGGACACATGGTGCGGTTTAGCATCATGTGATTGTATAACGGCTGAAGAATGCCAGTCACAATAACGCGATTAGATAACAAATAAATGACCAATAAAATCGAAATGACAGAAAATATTTAGAAACCACTTCATATGATTCACTTCAGAAAACACAATAATATGTGTCCTATTATGCGCAAACGACTAGCGGTAGGCCTTACGTTCGAAGTTTCCATGCATGTCACAAACCATTTGGTAAATAAATTGTGTGGGAAAAGTGACTGAGTTTGTAGTGTTCTGCAGATTGATGATTTTGAACAGATTCTGTTACCAAGCCTCATAACTGCTACCCTCACAGAGAATCCAGTACCGACATGTGAAATCTAATATACTTATACATATATGGTGTCTATTCTTTCGGACATGTCCGAAAGCACAGACACCATATCCATAGAAGTATATAGTTCTGGCAACACCGGGGATGACCTTCTTCTTCTGTGCAGATGGACACATATTCCCCGAACTCTTACGGGACTTGGTAAGAATGTCTTCCACGAGTAATCAGTGTGTTGGGGTAGGGCACTACGGCCGGCCGGAGTGGTCGAGCGGTTCTAGGAGGTACAGTCTGGAACCGCGCGACCGCTACGGTCGCAGGTTCGAATCCTGCCTCGGGCATGGATGTGTGTGATGTCCTTAGGTTAGTTAGGTTTAAGTAGTTCTAAGTTCTAGGGGACTGATGACCTCAGAAGTTAAGTCCCATAGTGCTCAGAGCTATTTGAACTATTTTTTTGGGGGCACTACGAATGTAATGTGTGAGCATACAAGGTGAGAATGTGGGTCTCGCGGGAGATAGTCCCTGCAGTCACGCTGCCCTCTGAATCGTCGGTGGCCCAGATGAATAGAGCGTTTGCCATGTAGGCAGGAGATCCCGGATTCGAGTCCCGGTCGGGGCACACATTTTCATCTGTCCCCGTTGATATATATCAACGCCCGTTAGCAGCTGAAGGTATTAATATAATTCTAATTTTGTGAAATCCAAGTCCTCTCGCGCTTTCGTGCCCATTTTCGCAACGTCGGCTAATGAACATTCAACCAAGAAATCCAAGTACGTGACACATGATTAACGAAATAATTTTGTGGATACGCACTGATTACGCACAACGCAACAGCATGAAACTACCCCAGCCAAGAGCAGCTTATCGACCAGCCACGTTCATCGTCACTTGTTCCCTCACTACGAAACACTAAAGAGTGACGTATTTGTAAACTAGTCTCAGATTTTCATTGAGCTGGGCATCCGAAAGTGCTGACCATGTTTCCCGTAAACTTCCAAAAATAACCAGTATTTCCAGTCGATACTGTGTACAGAAGCACCGTTGCAGTAATGGCACTGTAACTTGTTCACGAAATAGCACTGAAAAACTTGTGTTTTTCTCAAGGCGGGCCCCTTTCAAAACCAAAATACAGTACCCAACACTCACACAGACAATAAGAAAATGTTTCGTACAGACAGGGGACTGGAAAAGCTTTATTTCCACTCATTTCCTACACCTCTTCAAGTTACGATAATCACAGGAAACAGACAAGTACAGAGCTTACCAGCAAACTCCCTCCATCGGCGTTCATATTTGCGTCAATCCCCAGTGATACTGGAGTCGGCATACCTTTACGTACACTATCCGATCGAAAGCAAGCGGACATCTTATAGTGGACATTAATATTGGGGGTGTCCACCCTTCCCCTTTTTGATGCCTTCAACTCTGCTGTCTGTGTAGGTATGACAACTCATCTTCCTCAAGAGCCAAAACCAGAGTACCTAGTGAGGTTGAACGCTGGGGTGTGGAGCGAAACCGATGATCTAATTCATCCCAAAACTGTTCCCTTGGATTGCAGTCGGGGCTCTGGGCATGTCAGTCCATTCAGTTACTTTCTACAAACCATTACCTTACAGATACTGCTCTATGACGGATGCATTGTCATGTTGACACAATCATAGTCTCCAAACTGTTGTACACCGTGCTGCAAAACTTGTTCATGCCCTTCCGCCTTAAACGTTTTCAGTACATGAGGTCTGCGTGGCCTTGGTTCAGCTGCGGTCGCTCGATCTAGGCAGCTCTAAACGGGTTGATGTATCACTCAGGTGACATCCAATCACTGGTTCACATTCGAAGTCCTTGATGGACCCTTTTGCTGTTACAGCTTCTCTACTGGCGACACAATTTTCCCCGCCTCCGTTTACACTGGTAGGTCTTTGCACTTTGTACTAGCGTTGTATGAAACACAAGAGCTTTCAGATGCCTCACAAATAAAAGTCTAGTGGGTTTAGATTGGAAGAACGAAGAGCCCAGGCAATTACTCTATTTCTGTCTTCACAGCTGTCACGAAATAACTTAAAAGACGACGGACATTATCACTGGATTTACGTAACCAAGGAGGTACTGGACTTCGCATATAAGAATGCTTTAGTGTGGTATGTCTGCACGTTCTGTTCCTGTGTCATACGTCTTTACTACAACACGAAGAGACGTGGAGAGTAAGTTCTGACGTTGGATATGCAGCGTTCCTCGACACAGACCCATGTTAGTTTCTTCTTATAATTATGAGGGAAGTATCCTGAAAGACTAGATATAGCTTTTTTATCCTTGTATGTGAAGTACGTCAACTGGGAAATTATCTTATTGTCAAGGTAGGTGACATATCAATGGAATGCTCATATTAGATAATCGGTACATCCGATCCTTACACCGAACATTATTTGATTGGGGGATGGCAAGAATAGAAGGTAAATGCACTGTAAGAAAATCCACAATTTAACTCTAGTCAGAATTACGCCAATCTGACACAAATGCACGAGGAAGCTTTTAGAACGGGAGGGAACACGGCCGGAAAAGTTATAGCCAACAATGTTTTCTGCTCGTATATAAAAAGGATCTGAGAAACAGAGATATCATTCGGATGACTGTGTGCAGAGAATCTGTTACGGTAAGCAAGTGTTGTAAAGAGTCGGTTTTGTAACTCCAGTGGTTGGGGGTGATTGTAAACGAAACGGCTAGGATCACCTGACGTGCACGTGCTGCCCAGCGAATGGCGATGGTGACGTAGCGGCGGGATAAACCGACCAGTTAAAACCTATAGGTATTTCAGTTCTGAATAACGGGTATTATTCGGTATTTATTTGGTCTCGGTTACAAATTAGGTTGTTTTTATATTTTAATTGTAGCCGCGTAAAAAGTACCAGTTATCCGCAGCAGCAGCACAAAAATTTGTCATTGTTAAATACAGTATTTTTTTTTAGAAATGGAGTAATTTTTATTCGTAAAATTAGCATTGGTTTGAAATACTGCATTTGAAACTTCTTTATTTAAATGAGTGTGGCTGTACTTAAATTGCTGAATGACTGACACCTATGATAACCTAGCGCAACGCAATCCTGCTAAAAAAAAAAAAAAAAAAAAAAAAAATAATCTGACTTCAAATAATTAATTCAAAAAAATGGCCCTGACTAAAAAGAAATCCTAACAATAACTTATACATTTCATTAAGCACTTATCTCACAAAAATCTTCATTACGCGAACTACTGCAATAGAGCGAGCGTCAATACTGCCAGCTAAATAAAAGATTCTAAGTCCTAAAGCCACCAACTATTTATAGGCATGTGGTTAGCAAAGGAAAGATTTTGTTGCAAGCCAAATTATGTATTCTTTTACCTTAATAATGTGACATCCAGTTCAGACACGAATATAAATCGTCATTGACCTCTAGTACAAAGGTATATAATCATGAATAACATTCAATCTCCAAGTCGAACATGTACATATCGTTAGCCTATGCTAACACTTCAGCAGACCTCTACCCTCCATCAATGCTAACTTCTCACATCTAACATCCATCACTGCTGGCTGTTCACCTCGAACCGCCCAACAGTACTTCCATCACTTTAAGAATTTTTAACTTCCATCACTGGTGGCGACTAACTTCCGACAGCCCAACACTACTGGCGATTAACTTCCAACAACGAGTCCAACCAGCCACAGTCTCTTACAAAGAAAGCGCAGTCAAAGATCCAATGCAAAGCGCTCCACAGCGCTGTTAACACAGAAGCAGCCCACTTTTTTACTATGGGAAATGGAAAAAGCAATTACTGTTATCTTGATAAGAATTCCAAAGAGCAAAAAACACTTGGTACAAAAATTGGCACGGTCTTGTTTTGAGACATTAATGTCCCACTTGCCATGGGTCTTGGCTTATAGGTATGCCCATATGTGCAGAGTGCCAATGGCCGTAGTAACACCAGTTCCTGTCAGATCAGCAGTGTTAAATGCTGTTAGGTTTGGCTAACACTTGGATGGGTCACCGTTCAGGTCTGCCGAGTGCTATTGGCAAGCGGGGTGTACTCGGCCGCTGTGAAGCCAGTTGATGAGCTACTTGATTGAGCACTAGCAGCACCGGTCACGAAAACTGACAGCGGCCGGAAGAGCAGTATCCTGACAACATGTCCATCTGTATCCGCAACCAGTAACGGCTGGAGGCTGAATATTACACAGCGGCCGATCGGTATCGTTAGGCCTTCAAGGAATATTCGTAAGGTGTTTGTCTTTTGCATTGTATGTGTAGACAGAGAAAGTAAATGAGGATACTGAAAGGGTTATACAGTAACTAAAGGTAGACGAAAATCTAATAGTCATGGGAGACTGGAATGCATTTGTAGAGGAAGAATAAGAAAAAGTTACAGGAGAATATGGGCTCGGGACAAGGAATGAGGGAGGAGAAAGACTAATTGAGTCCTGTAATAAATTTCACCTAGTTATAGTGAATATTCTGTTCAAGAATCACAAGAGGAGGCTACAATGTTGTAGTGGTGAAGAGTAGCCTGAAGGGTAAGAGATAAGTCAAAAAGAATCAATGCGCGAAGGAGTGGGATATGTAAGGAATGAAGACACACGAACTTCGCTAAGACTATAGATAAAGCAATAAGGAATACCTCAGTAGGCAGTACAGCTGAAGAGGAATGGACATCTTTAAAATGGGCAATCACAGAAGTAGGAAAGAAAAACATTGGTACAAAGAAGTCAACTGCGAAGAAACGATGGTTAACAGAAGAAATACGTCAGCTGATCTACGATAAAAGGCAGTACAAAAATTTTCAGGGAAATTCAGATGAAATTACAAGAGAAGGTGGTAACATTAAGAGCGCAACGGGAATTCCACTGTTAAATGCCGAGTAGAGAGGGGATGGTGGAAAGAGTACATTGAAGGACTCTAGGAGGGGGAAGATTTGTCTAATGGGATACAAGAAGAAACGTAAGTCGATTTAGAAGAGATAGAATCAGAATTTAAGAGAGCTTTGGAGGACTTAAGGTCAAATAAGGCAGAAGGGATAGATAAACATTCCATCAGAATTTCTAAAGTCATTGGGGGAAGTGGAAAAAAATGACTGTTCATATTAGTGTGTAGAATAAACGAGCCTAGAGACGTACCATCTGATTTTCGGAAAAATTTCATCCACACAATTCCGAAATCTGCAAGAGCTGACAAATACGAGAATTATCATACAATCAGCTTGACATCTCGTGCATCCAAGTTGTTGAAAAGAATAATATATAGAAGAATGGAAAAGAATATTGAGGATGTGTTAGATGACGATCAGTTTGGGTTTGGGAAAGGTAAAGGCACCAAGAGGCAATTCTGACGTTGCGGTTATAATGGAAGCAAGACTAAAGAACAATCAAGACATCTTCATAAGATTTGTCGACCTGGAAAAAGCATTCGACAGTGTGAGATGGAGCAAGAGGTTCGAAATTCCGAGAAAAATGGAGGTAAGCTATAGGGAAAGACGTGTAATACACAATAAGTACAAGAGCCAAGAGGGAATAATAAGAGTGGAAGATCAAGAACAAAGTGCTAGGATTGAAAAGCGTGTACAACAGGGATGTAGTCTTACGCCCCTACTGTTGAGCCTGTACATCGAAGAAACAATGAGGGAAATAAAAGAAAGGTTCAGGAGTGGGATTAAAAGTCAAGGTGAAAGGAAATCAATGATACGATTCGCTGATGACACTGCTATCCTGAGTGAAAGTGAAGTAGAATTACAGGATCAGCTGAATGAATGAGCAGTGTAATGAATGTAGAATATGGATTGAGAGTAAATCAAAAAAAGACTAAAGTAATGAGGTATAGCAGAAAAGAGAACAGCGAGAAACTTAACATCAGGATTGATGATCAAGAAGTAGATGAAGTCGAGGAATTCTGCTACCTAGGCCGCAGAATAACCAAGGACGGACGGAGCAAGGACGACATCAAAAGTCGCAAAAAGGGCATCGTGGCCAAGATAAGTGTACTAATATCAAACATAGGCCCTTATTTGAAGAGGAAATTTCTGAGAATGTACGTTTGGAGCACATCATTGTTAGGTTGTGAAATGTGGACTGTGGGAAAACCGGAACACAAGAGAATCGAAGCATTTGAGGTGTGGTGCTACAGACGAATGTTGAAAGGTAGGTAGGCTGATAAGGTAAGAAATGAAGAGATTCTGTGCAGAATTCGGAGAGGAAAGGAATACGTGGAAATCACGGACAAGTAGAAGGAACAAGATGATAAGGCATTTGTCAAGACATCAGGGAATGACTTCTATGGTACTAGAGGAAGCTGGTTGTGCAAAAACTGTAGAGAAAGACAGAGACTGGAAAACATCCAGCAAATAATTGATGACGTACAGGTTTATTCTAAATGATGGACCTGTTTTCAAAAATGGTTCAAATGGCTCTGAGCACTATGGGACTTAACATCTGAGGTCATCAGTCCCCTAGAACTTAGAACTACTTAAACCTAACTAACCTAAGGACATCACACACATCCATGTCCGAGGCAGGATTCGAACCTGCGACCGTAGCGGTCGCGCGGTTCCAGACTGTACCGCCTAGAACCGTTTGGCACCCATTTTCAGAAATTCGTATGTATTCAAGTACAAATCCAAAATGATCAATCTTTATACCAGTAGGGTTCGCGCGGCAGTAGGGCCGTCTTTCCTTTTCACTGTCAGTTGTGAGTGAGATAGCGACTGTGACGCACAAAGTTTTCAGCGTTCTTGAGTTCGCGTAAAGTGAGTTTCAATTTGCAGTGCAGCGGTCATTTCGAACCAAATTCGGTATTCAACCACCCACTCGCAAAAGCAATTTAAACAGACTGGGAGTGTGAGCATAGGAAAAAAGCACAGGCCGACCGCGTGTGTCAGAGGATGCTGTCCGACGGATTCAAGAAAATTTTGTACGCAGTCCCAATGAGTCTACCAGTAGAGCCAGTCGAAAACTTATAACACCCCTGCCAACTGTATGGAAAGTTCTGAGACCGCGTTTGCTGTACAAGCCCTACCGATTACAACTTGTCCAGGCTCTCAAACCTAGTGACAAACTAATTAATTATAAATTATTAAATTTATTAAATTGATATCAAACATCATCAAAAAACTTTTTTCATTGGTATGAAGCTTTTTCATTTTGGATTTGTACTTGAATAAATACGAAGTTTTGAAAATGGGTCCATCATTTAGAATAACCCTGCATGTTGCAAGTGCTACTCTGAGATGAAGAGGTTGGCACAGGAGAGGAATTCATAACGGGCCGCAGCAAACCAATCAGAAGACTGATGACTCAAAAAAAGTGCAGTGGGCTAGATATGCCCCCACCTGGTCTACGCGGCAGTCCTCTCACTGTAGTCACCGAATATCCATTGCACTGTGGAATTGCAGCAACCCCAGTCTGGAAATATTTTGACATAGTGACGTAGCAATTAAGTACAATGCTTGATTTGTTTTAATAGATTTGAAATTTGTCTGTCATTTCTACGAAATAATCAAAGAGGTAGAAGTGGTATGTCTGTCATTTCTAGGAAATAATCAAAGAGGATTCTTCCGTCGCTTCTTGATAGAACAGTTCCATATTGAGGGTTGAATAACACTTAGGCGGTTTTTTGTTCTACTGATTTTTGTTTGTATGAACTAGTTTTCGGCTTATTAGGCCATCTTCAGATAACTACTAACTATTGTTTACAAGGAGCTTGTGTTCTTACGAACCAAACATTCTGGACTAAGATACAACGCACTTACATACGATCTTTAGTTGCGGTATTGCCTTTGGAATTGCCAAACGGGACTTTTGACTTTTTGTTCTGTAAAACTGTTCTTTAACATAAAAAATCACATTCTATGGTTTGTCAGTACCATGTATGACAACAATTAGAATTATTTAGAACACACATTATTACAAATTTACGATGTTTTGGTATTGTGTTATGTAATATTTGGTATATATTAATGCACAATTTTCTAATAACAAAATGTAACCGCCAAAGAAAACATCGCTGTGGTACAACCAACAATTAATGTCCATCGCAACTGTTCACAACAAATACCAAAAAATTGTAAACTTATTATAATGTGTATTCTAAATAATTCTAATTGTTGTCATGCATGGTACTGACAAACCATAAAAAGTGATTTTTTGATGGTAAAGAACAGTTTTACAGAACAAAAAGTCAAAAGACCCGTTTGACAATTCCAAAGACAATACCACAAGTAAAGATCGTATGTAAGTGAGTTGTATTTTAGTCTAGAATGTTTGTTTCATAAGAACAGAAGCTCCGTGTAAACAACAGCCAGAAGTTCTCTGAAGATTTCCTAAAAAGTCAAAAACTAGTTCATACAAATAAAAATCAGTAGAACAAAAAACCGCCTAAGTGTTATTCATCCCTCAACAAAGAGGAAGGAAATTATGGTAACAGTATTACATTAAAAACTTAACAATATTTTATTCATAGTATACAATAAAAATAGAAGGTAGCTGATCTGCCTCAAGTGTCTTCATAATATGCCTTTACCTGCTTGATCCCCTGAAAACGGACAAACTAACACGAAAAATAG
Organism: Schistocerca nitens; assembly: GCF_023898315.1. NCBI lineage: Eukaryota > Metazoa > Arthropoda > Insecta > Orthoptera > Acrididae > Schistocerca > Schistocerca nitens. Next base: position 938,488,767 of record NC_064615.1, read on the forward strand.
AATTTTTCAACCTCAGTCTCCCCCCTTTAGCACTGAATATTCGTAGTTCCCAAACAGTGGTATAATCCTCAATTACAATACGAATTTGGAGCAGAATTTAAACAAAATAGAGTCAATTGGAGAATACTGATTATTTTTAGTGGTATTCATCCACTTATCAATTTTATGAGTAATGCTACGAACTGTGGATAGACTAAGTTTTATTTCATTTAGTATCTTAATGCCTTATATCTTGAAACAGAGAGTGTCAAAATTTTTCAACCTTTTTCTGATTTCTATGTTTACTATGAGAAATAATAGGAATAAAATAGGAAAATCGGTTATTTTAGAAACCGGTTATTTTGAACGGTTTTAACAGTCGGGTTAAACTGGAGTGAAAATAAACAGATATAACCGACAAGCGCTTATTTCAGCGATAACTCCCATCCGTATGTTGACGCTGGTAGTGAACGACAAAGCATTAAGAAGACTCACATGGACATCTAAGACTTTTTTCCAAGGAGTATAGTGGACTGTTGAGATACGCCCTCATTGTAAAGTCGCGGATCTTTTTATCTATTTATAGGTGACCAACTATTGCGGCAGAGAGGCTCCCAATTTGGAATACACTGATGAGCTAAACCATTATGATCATTAGCCAGTGCAAGACTGATTGCCGTCTGATGGCGGTGGTGTGACGTGAAACGGCAAGTGAAACACAGTGCACCTGGTGTTAAACATTATCCATTTATTATTTAGCGTATGATACATAACAATCACTATAACACATAAAATACAGTACCACAGACACATTAAAAAACAGTTTATATCTTTACATCCAAGCCACTGATCCAATCTACCACTTCGGAAGGCAAGGAGGGGGCAGTCCGCTGCTATGTGCTTCATTGTTTGCGAACGTCAGCACAGTCACAGTATGGGGTGTCCACTCAACCCCATTTATGAAGAATCGAAGCACTTCTTGTCACACCACATCTGAACCGGTTAAGCCTGCTCCAAGTGTATCTTGGCCAGCTGAAACCATTGAGCCTTACTGTTGGATCTTCAACTTTCAAGATGCCCTGTGGAGTAGAAGATGTCCATTCTTTCCGCCAGCTGTCTTTGGGGTCGAAATGGTTGCTTAAAAATTCCATGGCCGTTTTACATGCCGGTTTACGGGACTTAAACCTGGATGATTCTAGCTGTCTCACGTCTTCGTGAATTGGGAGTCACGAGTTATTCAGAATTCTTGACCACAGATGACCACGATGTTTTTGTCTTCTGATGTGAGGAGGTGGTATGTTACACAACACCGGCAGCCATTGGACTGGAGTAGCAAGTATGTTCCAGATATGATACGCATAGTGTGACGAAGTTGAATGTCCATAAGGTGAGTATGGCAGCTGTTAAGCCATACTGCAGAGCAGTACCCTGTTGAGGAATAGTCGAGAGCTGCAGCAGTTGTTCTCAATGTGTTGGCGTCAGTGTTAAACAGAACACCCACCACTGAGCAATTATTCCAGTTAGGATATCGATCGCAGATGTAGAAGTCGAGTGACATAAGCGACTCTGACACAAATCCTCTTATTATGACCCGACACATGGATCGAGCGCCTCGAAAAGGGCAAAGCTGGTCTGCTGTTCACATGCCACCGTTGTTTCTATGGAGAGTAATTGAAGGACGTTGAAATCGCTAGTAGATGGCAAGGTGTTGGACGTCTGCATCTCATCACAGAATGTAGACGGTGGGGGCCTGCCCGCTCTGGTAAAGCAGCGGCGGTGTGTGGCAGAGGAGGTTGAAGGGGTGTTCTATTGCATTCAGGTAGCGACTCTGGACAGACCATTTCGGGAACGTTACTGTGCAGAGACCGTACCCGCACATGGTGAACTGGGATGCTGACGTAACATCACCTTCTCTGAACTGTTCCTCTACTGTACCGTTACCGCTTCTCTACTGAAAACACAATAATCCCGCCTTTCTTTTATACTTGCGGTTCCGCCTCCCGTGACATCTAGCAACATTACATAGATGTGTCAGAATACTTTTGATCAGATATAGCACAACATGAAGCGTCAAGACATGAGCCCACAGGCGCGGTACCCCAGCGGCCGCAGCGCGCTACAGTACGTCGCCGGATGACTGCATTCCGTGTGATTTCGCCGACAAAAAGCAGCTCAGCGCAGCTCTGTCCAGGCTCAGCGCCCGCGACACACAGTCGGGAGGCCAGGGACGGCAGCGTGCCAGACACCGAAATACCATTAGACGGCGACCGCCTTTCTGCCACTCCGCCTCGTCGCTTTCTGGAGAGACTCGCCCGCTTTCAAGCACCACTCTTCCCGAAGCCGCAACGCCTGCCGCAGAAGTCCAATAGCAACAACTTTTTACACAAGTCAACACAAAAATATTTATAACCTGATTGAAATGTAGTGATTCTGCTACCTGGGGTCGTAAAAAGGAATCTATTATTAGTTTCTTTTTTACGAGGTGAATTCAAGATCTAAGGCCTCCGATTTCTTTTCTAATTAACTACTCACCCGAAATCGATGAAACTGCCGTTACTTCTCGACGTAATCGCCCTGCAGACGTACACATTTTTCACAACGCTGACGTCATGATTCCATGGCAGCGGCGAAGGCTTCTTTAGGAGTCTGTTTTGACCACTGGAAAATCGCTGAGGCAATAGCAGCACGGCTGGTGAATGTGCAGCCATGGAGAGTGTCTTTCATTGTTGGAAAAAGCCAAAAGCCACTAGGAGCCAGGTCAGGTGAGTAGGGAGCATGAGGAATCACTTCAAAGTTGTTATCACGAAGAAACTGTTGCGTAACGTTAGCTCGATGTGCGGGTGCGTTGCCTTGGTGAAACAGCACACGCGCAGCCCTTTCCAGACGTTTTTGTTGCAATGCAGGAACGAATTTGTTCTTCAAAACATTTTCGTAGGATGCACCTGTTACCGTAGTACCCTTTGGAACGCAATGGGTAAGGATTACGCCCTCGCTGTCCCAGAACATGGACACCATTTTTTCAGCACTGGCGGTTACCCGAAATTTTTTTGGTGGCGGTGAATCTGTGTGCTTCCATTGAACTGACTGGCGCTTTGTTTCTGGATTGAAAAATGGCATCCACGTCTCATCCATTGTCACAACCGACGAAAAGAAAGTCCCATTCATGCTGTCGTTGCGCGTCAACATTGCTTGGCAACATGCCACACGGGCAGCCATGTGGTCGTCTGTCAGCGTTCGTGGCACCCACCTGGATGACACTTTTCGCATTTTCAGGTCGTCATGCAGGATTGTGTGCACAGAACCCACAGAAATGCCACTCTGGAGGCGATCTGTTCAACAGTCATTTGTCGATCCCCCAAAACAATTCTCTCCACTTTCTCGATCATGTCGTCAGACCGGCTTGTGTGAGCCCGAGGTTGTTTTGTTTTGTTGTCACATGATGTTCTGCCTTCATTAAACTGTCGCACCCACGAATGCACTTTCGACACATCCATAACTCCATCACCACATGTCTCCTTCAACTGTCGATGAATTTCAATTGGTTTCACACCACGCAAATTCAGAAAACGAATGGTTGCATGCTGATCAAGTAAGGAAAACGTCGCCATTTTAAGCATTTAAAACAGTTCTCATTCTCGCCACTGGCGGTAAAATTCCATCTGCCGTACGGTGCTGCCATCTCTGGGACGTATTGACAATGAACGCGGCCTCATTTTAAAACAATGCGCATGTTTGTATCTCTTTCCAGTCCGGAGAAAAAAAAATCGGAGGCCTTAGAACTTGAATGCACCTCGTACATCATTTCATCTTCGATGTAGTTCCGGAGATACACAGCAACTTACGACGAGCGTTTAATGAGTAATGCAGCACATCTTTTTCTCGGTCAGTTTTGCTTGAAAATCTGCGGAGCTTGTTGTGGGACATCGTGGGTTATTCGCACTTCAGCCCCTCTAGGTTAATGAAGTTCCACCGCCATACGTTGCTTTAAAAATGACGTCTCTAACTGAGTTGCGTTCCAAGCAGAGAGCTATCAAAGTGTTATTTCTGGAGGGAAAACAATGGCATCGAAGATATTCATAGGCCCTTATAGAATCTCTATAGAAACCTGTTAATGAACAAAAGCATGGCGAGTCGTTGAGCAAGGCTTCTGTCATCATCGCAGCAAACTAAACTAAATTCCGCGCGAACAGGCCTTTTAAGGCCAGCCGCCATGTCATCCTCAGCCCACAGGCGTTGCTGGATGCAGATATGGAGGGGCATGTGGTCAGCACACCGCTCTCCCGGCCGAATGTCAGTTTACGAGACTGGAGCCGCTATTTCTCAGTCATGTAGCTCCTCAGTATCATCGCAACAAGGTCATACAAATCTGTCCGCTCTCCCGCGTGCTTGCCGATCACACGCAGCTGTGACTCCTGCAATGTTGGAACGTGCGAATATTCTCTTTTGAGTTTATCAATGGATCACAATCGAACACCTTGTTAGTCAACTTGACGCCGCTGTTGGTAGTGCTGATACACTCTTCCACCACTTTGGGTACTGAAAGGTGTCTACCCACATGGTTCCTTGCTGCCCAACAGCAGACTTTGGACAGCAATGGACGAACATCTGTGTGAAATTGCTTGCGCCTTACGAGGCTGATCACGGCCGAGGCGATGAAACAGGTGTTCATAACTTCGAACCGGAAATAGAACGGCAGTCCACAGAGTGGCGCCATAACACTTCTCTTCCGATAAAGACATGGTGACAGTCTTTTAGGATTCTGAAGGGGTTATTGTGTTTTCTGTCCTCCCTCGTGGTGCAACGACCTACTATGAATTGAAAAATCGACTTCAGCGTGTTCGTAGCCACAAAACTGGAAATAAACTTCTTCTCCATGACAACACAAGGCCTCATACAAGTCTGCACATCCGAGAGTATCTCACAAAACTTCACTGGGCTCTTACAGCCCCGATCTGGCATCTTCCTACTTCCGTCTCTTTGGTCTAATGAAGGATGCATTCCGCGGTGCGTGGATGATAAAGAGGTTATGGATTTAGCAAAATGTTGTCTCTGATATCGAGCAGTAGAGTGGTACCATGCGAGCATACATACCATTCCAGTTGGCATAAGGGAGTAGCGTTGAACGGAATTATGTTGAAAAACAGGGGTCTGTAGCCAAAAGAAGGAGAATAATATGGTGTGCATGAATCCTAAATAAATTAACCTGCTTTCAGAAAAAAAATGTGTTGTGTTGCATACTGAACGGCCATCGAAATTATCTATCCAGTTGTTGACCTGCTCAACATAATTTGCAGTTATTGTTACCAAAGAAAACGTACAGAACACTATTAAAGGCTTCCCAAGGTTGTTCCTCATTGCCCTGGAGGACTAAGTCAAAGTTTTGATTAGAAATAATTTTACAAATTGTAACGCCGGAAATGCATATCCTCCTATTTCCATCTATTGTACTGTAAGTTTTTTCCTTATTTTGTTACCTGAATATATGACATTTCTGTGCCTTTATATATTGTAATTGGTTTACTATTTGTGTATATATATATATATATATATATATATATATATGCATTTATGTCGATGTATAATTGGTTTGTTTCGTAAATATTATTTGTATTTTTACGCTGGGTCTTGCCTAGGGAAAACTGCTATCGAACGATTACATCGATAGGTCGTGTGAAGAATCAAAGTGTGTAGGATCTTTGGTAGTGTTAACTCTGCCGCGTGGAGCGCGGGCAGGGCAGTTGGAGTCTGGCTGGAGTAGCGAGTGGAGCAGGTGTGTGGCGTGACGCTCCCGCGAGTTGCCGCGCTTTCGGGGTTTAGCAGCATGTAATTGCGCTCGACTTGCGATGATAGTTTCTGACATGGTGTCGCGGACGGGAAGCATTAGCTGGCGCACATCAAGAGCCCGTTTCGTCTGGTGACCGTGTTGAGAAGAACGCGCGCCAACATCCAGCTTCTGCAACAGCGACGGCCGACAATGAGTGACTGTCGCCACCTCCTCGATCGACGGCTTCAAACCTTCAATCAACTAACAAGGAAGACCAAAAGCACGTAAAGTTTCAGAACTGTATGGCAGACCTCAGCTTTTCACATTGTTCCATTTGCCTCGCAAAATTACAGCAACTTAGCATGAACCTTTGTTGTTCATTGTCCCAATTGCATTACCAAGCAGGGTCCCTTCCTTTTCCGAAATGAAACCGAGTGTCGTTGAAATTCAGACGCCAGCATTAAAGTACTGTCATTGCATTTCATTACTTTAGTTTCCAAGTGCAGTTAAAGCATAGCTGGCTACAATAGTTAGATTACACAAGCACAAATTAAGAGTGCTAGTTTTGTTAGCTTATTTTAGCTTACCTGTGACCGCAGCTCAGCTTGGTACGTACTAAATTTTATTATTGTTAATTATTCAGAATCATTTAATTCAAGTTCAAAGTTAAATCTCTTGTTTCTAAATTGCGTAGAGTCAAGTTGCTTTTGAAATGATTGTTGAGGTAGTCCAAGGCTAACCGTATTCTGCTGGATTTCGATGTGCTTCAGAAAGAAAGCTCACTATTAACTTCAGTCACTAAATTAACTTTCGATTTTCCGGATTTATTAATTCTTTTGCTAAATTAAGTCAGAGTGTAGCGAAATTTATTACTTCTGACAAACTTTCAGTTTTCACACTACACGTGTCAACCTTCAGTTGCCACGCTTCTAGTGCTAATTTTATGTGTAATAACCTTTCTTTTTCAGTTACTATAGTAATTGTCCTTAGGACAGGCGACCGTGATTTCCCCCAAATCTCAAATATCTAAATACCGCTAGTTAATTGTTGACGTAACGGCCGCACATTTACTTTCTTTATTAACTTTACCCCTTTTCAAAATTAATTTCCACCAGTTTCATTTGCATTTTTCCTTTCATTTAGATGTAACCCTTTCCTCCCTCTTTACCGACAGATTAACTTCGGTGACGATTGCTTTCCCAAATTTCCCATTAGGTACACGCGGTTTAATTTTTCACTGTCATTAAGGTCGATAAGTGAGGGGGAGGTTACAAAATTCCTGGGTCAATATCGATCCCTTCCCTCAATTTCGCCTCATTCAGCCGTGAAATTTTTCTCTCAGGTACTTCAAAGAATCTTCATTCTTGTCCCTTCTCTTTACGGAATTCTTCATGAGGTCGAGTATGATGTGTAAGGACGGCAGAATAATTTAGTTGTGATCTAGCTGCGGACTGAGCTGGACTTTCTTATACCGGGGTCACCGGGTTCCCCTTAGAGACTGGTGTTTTCCACTGCAATGTGCAGATCCATTCCGACTGTCCCACCTATATAATAATGCAACAATACTGCAATCACCTTGAGGTCTCCACATATCTGTCATTTGTTGTCTTCGTATTTTACTAGTGAATCCGGCAATGCTTCGCAATTGCTAAATATATATGGAAATTGTATTTACATATAATCTCCTTCTCCCCCTCTCTCTGCCCATGTCCTACTTCTCCTTTCTATGTCAATCTCGTTCTCCTTCCCAGCTTAGTGTCCATCTCCTCCGCCCCACTCCCGCAATCACTCTCTATCTTCTCCATCTCCTCCTTTCCCCCTCACTGCCCATCTTCCTCCCCGTCCCCCTCTTTATCCATCTCTTCTTCCACTCTCTCTCCGACCTGGGCTCTTGATTATTTTACTGCAAGCGGTCGGAAGGCCAAGAACACGTCGTCCGATGAGACGACCGACCGAACGACCATCCAACGGTCGTCCCCGCTCAAGTCAGGCAAGGGAAAGGTGCCACTATGAATCGTCGACTGACAGCTTATTGCCATGAGGTCACTTGCACGGACACACACACACACACACACACACACACACACACACACACACACACACACCAGTCAAGGTTGCACTACTCGAATATAACGATCCCTCCAACTTAAACCCGCTGAATTCCGGACCTCGACGTGGTCGTGCACTTTCGCGACCACATCCTTCCATCAGGCAGTGCTTGTATCGCTCGCTAGCTGTCCCGGCGAGTACTGGCGCTGTGCGGACCTCACTGTTCCTCCGTCCTAAGCCAACTGAACTCCGTCACACGACAACACGGAAATACTTGAGGTGGCTCCAAAGATATTACCACAGTACTCGCTATCGATAAACGCCATTCCTGCCACTCACGGACAAGCAAAGCGAGCAAACGCAGTGGCGCCGCACTAAGAAAACGAGAGGTCGCAATCCGAATACACGACGCCAAACCTGTTAACGGCACAAACGCGAGCCGGAGCACGGCTCAAAGCACATGAAGGTAATGCACGTCTGTTTTGTTATATACTTGACACGTTACTTCACGGAACGCAGGGACGATCTCGGAGACCTCTGTTCGCATCTTCCAGAACGTGTATTGCCACATCTTGCACCAATGACGGCACTCAACCTCTCATGTATGCTTCTGATTAATGATGTAATGTTCTGTTGATGAATCACATCCCATTCTTCCAGGAGAGTATCCAGAAGGTTCTATAGGGCCTCTGGATAGCGCTGACGGGCTCTTCTCCCCAGCCGATCCCAAACGTGCTCGAGAGGATTCAAATAAGAGCTTCGAGCCGACCAACCCACAGCATGAATCTCTGTTACCTCCAAGAACTGTTGCGCAGTTCTCGGAACGTATGGGCGTGCAGTATCGTCTATTAGCGTTGAATCATCACCAATAAACGGAGCGAAAGGCACAACCAACCTGCTCCAGAAGGGTTTCCTCCACGTACCGATGTGCGGTAAGGTTCAATGGTTCAGACGGCTCTAATCACTATGGTACTTAACATCAGAGGTCATCAGTCCCCTAGACTTTGAACTACTTAAATCTAACTAACTTAAGGACATCACACACATTAATGCCCGAGGCAGGATTCGAACCTGCGACCGTAGCAGCAGCGCGGTTCCGGACTGAAGCGCCTAGAGCCGCTCGCTTACAGCGGCCGGCTTGCGGTAAGGCTACCAAGCTCCACGAAGACCAAATCCGTCCTTATAACTGTAATGATTCCTGCCCAACACCATCACACAACCGCCGTGAAAAGGCGTCCGTTATGAGAATGCGCAAGGAGGAATACCTTTCCCCTGGCCTTCGCCGGACCATATCTCACCCGTCAGGTGATAGGAGGCCAAATCGCGACACATCGGTGAACAATAATCCACCCCATTGTTGTAATTTCCAGCCAAGATGTTCCCTTGCGAAACGTAGTCGAGCTGTGCAATGCTCTCTGGTGAGTTCCGGACCTGTATCAGTTCTTCTGGACTGAAGACTGACTTCTTCCAGTCTTCTTCGATTGGTTCTGTCACTAACATTGATCCCTCGAACCTGGTGTAGTCGTTTTTGCGCTTCAGTAGCGGTGGTGTGAAGGCAGCGGAGAACTTTAGGTTGTGAGAAGCGGCTATCTCTCCGCGATATTGCTCTCCTCGCGCCTGTTCATGGTCTCCTTGCAGAGTCTCCAGTTTCCCTGTACCTTCGCACGGTTCTGGAAATCGTGGAAGGTGTAGTCCTCAACACTTCTGCAACGTAATGCATGTTGCGGCCATCTTCCACCAAAGCAGCATATTTCGCAGCTTGTTCAGCGCTTAACAGCATGTTTATTCCAGAAAGCCGATTACGACAATCAAAGAAAGATACTACAAGCACGTGTGGTTGAAAGGGGAACAATTTAGGGTACAACAAAGAGTGCTACAAGAGCGGGAAAACATTATTCGCTCACATTCAGTGATGTGTTCCAGGTCTCGCCGGAAACAATTGAGGGTAGTGCAATAAACAAACTATACTTCATTGTTTGTTCGTATAGCAACGCCAATATCATGCCGCGTCTCAAAAAATTGGTTGAAGTGCTTCACTTTGATGAAATACATAATTACACAACAAGTGCACATTGTTTAATGGGTGTTGCGTTTTTCGTGCCAGTCAATGTATTTGAGTACATCGGACGTAATGGAAGCAGAAAGAGGACGGAGGTTAGACAAAATGCCTGCATGACTAACTGATATCGTACGAAGCGGCCAAACAGTTTTCCAACACAGCAAGTGAACCGAGGTAGTTCGTCAGCAGAAGACAAATCGTGAACAGTCTTTGGAACAATCCAGTTTTCTTTCAGTTGTTTCGTCACTGCAGTTACCTAATTTTTGAACCATGGTAAAGGTCGTCATCAAATGACACGAATAGTAGCTTAAAAATCGTTGGAAGTGACATACAGATCACATGCGACGTTCAGACGTTGTGTAGAAGAGGAAAGAACGTAAGAAATGTGTCATCCCGTGGGACAACCGTGGAAGAAATGAAGTGCTAGGAACTAACTGACAGATTTCGCTCACCGTCAGTGCCGCACGTAAACTCGTACTCGTGTACTTTAATCGCCAAGAGCCATCCAAAGAGATCATTTTGCTCGCATGTCCATACCAAAGTAATCCGACTAATAACGCTATCTGGCTTGAAAAAGTGGAAGTGTATCTGTGCAGTATGATCTGATTCCTGCCAACAGCTTAATTTTGCACTTTGAAAACATTCGACAGGAAATGTGGGTGTCCTTGAAAGACAAATAACTAATATTATGTATAGCTTCGTCTAGAACTAGTTTGAGCTCAGGGTGTGTAGCAGCGTGGTGGGAGAGCCTGGACTTTACAGGACTTTTTCAGGGGAGAATAAGTTCAAATGTGTGTGAAATCTTAAGGGACTGAACTGCTAAGGTCATTAGTCCCTAAGCTTACAAACTACTTAACCGAAATTATCCTAAGGACAAACACACACACCCATGCCGAGGGAGGACTCGAACCTACGCCGGGACCAGCCGCACAGTCCCTGACGGCAGCGCCCAAGACCGCTCGGCTAATCCCGCGCGGTGGAGAATAAGTCGTATGTTGTCGAACGGTAACAGAATATTACTGATCTGAAATATCAATACTACTACACAAGAAAAAAGATAATATCTTAACGAGATGGCTGTTTATGACTGCAGAGCGCCTGTTACAAATTATAACGCGAACCAATATTTGCTTCTTAGGTCATTTTTATGTTACTTGCTCGTAACGGTGGAAGAGTTCCGTGTAAACACTGATATTTAGAGCTGTGTTAGTTAGCGTGTCTGGATTTTTTCATCGTAATTTTACAGTATAAAGGAACACATTGCCCTAGCGATAATCTTCTTCACTTCGCCGGCGAAGTGTCATCAGCAAACAAGGCTCACCAGTTACCAGTAATTTTGTGCACTTTGACAGATAACAAGCAACTACCACGTGTTGCAATCAGGCGGTTTTCGCTCAGAAGAATGCAGCCACACACTCTAGAAAGACGAGCAAACTCCCCTTAAATCAGCGCCTCTTCGCGGTGAGCCCGTTCGCCGTTTCACAATCTCTACGGGCGCGCCATTATGGAACGTGGCGTGTAATCTGCGCTCCACGCCCTACAGCGCTAGATGTTCCCCTGAATAACGGTGTCCGCCGGGGAGCTATTTCTGCGATGTGCTTGATACTCGCTAGAAGAGGCTGGGTAAAAGAACCATACTGAAGGGGGGAGGGGGAGGGAGAGGGATGCTTCATTTGCTGTAAGTGTATGTTATTGACCTGCCTAAGCTAAAGTTTCAAGTTTTACACTGGTAATGGAAACTCATTTCGTAATCTTAAGGATTCGCCATTTAAAACCGAAGTCCGTTACCTATCAAGGCGACCTGTGTAATCTATCTGTATTTTTTCTTCTTTCATTTTCTGTGAACACTTTATGATACAACTGCAGGAGGTTGCATGGTTCATTTACTAACAATAACTGTAATTTCAATTTGCCATAAAATTTAGTGACTAATTTGTTTCATATATAGGCGTTGCAAAGAGCTAAAGTGGCTTTTTTGGCCAAGAAAAACTCACGGGCCGATGAATTTCAACCATCGCCTCTCTTTCCTCCCTCACCCAGGGCAGTTCTCGCAAAAATTAACTGGAAAGAGGTCTACAAACACTACGGGTAATCGAATATGCATTTATAAAGCTGGCAAATTGCGAATAGGACTCATGCTCAGAGGGATCCTTACAAACTTAATTGTTTATATAAACCCCGGAAATCGAGAATCTCGACAGTTTTTCCTGCTATCGATAAATTTTGATGAGCGAGTTTTCGTGTATCAAAACACGTAACATGTTGTTGTTGTAGTCTTCAGTCCTGAGACTGGTTTGATGCAGCTCTCCATGCTACTCTATCCTGTGCAAGCTACTTCATCTCCCAGTACCTAATGCAACCTACATCCTTCTGAATCTCCTTAGTGTATTCATCTCGTGGTCTCCCTCTACGATTTTTACCCTCCACGGTGCCCTCCAATACTAAATTGGTGATCCCTTGATGCCTCAGAACATGTCCTACCAACCGGTCCCTTCTTCTTGTCAAGTTGTGCCACAAACTCCTCTTCTCCCCTTTTCTATTCAATACCTCCTCTTTAGTTATGTGATCTACCCATCTAATCTTCAGCATTCTTCTGTAGCACCACATTTCGAAAGCTTCTATTCTCTTCTTGTCCAAACTATTTACCGTCCATGTTTCACTTCCATACATGGCTACACTCCATACAGATACTTTCAGAAATGACTTCCTGACACTTAAATCTATACTCGATGTTAACAAATTTCTCTTCTTCAGAAACGCTTTCCTTGCCATTGCCAGTCTACATTTTATATCCTCTCTACTTCGACCATCATCAGTTACTTTGCTCCCCAAATAGCAAAATCCCTTTACTAAGTGTCTCATTTCCTAATCTAATACCCTCAACATCACCCGACTTAATTCGCCTACATTCCATTATCCTCGTTTTGCTTTTGTTGATGTTCATCTTATATCCTCCCTTCAAGACACCATCCATTCCGTTCAACTGCTCTTCCAAGTCCTTTGCTGTCTCTGACATAATTACAATGTCATCGGCGAACCTCAAAGTTTTTATTTCTTCTCCATGGATTTTAATGCCTACTCCGAATTTTCCTTTTGTTTCCTTTACTGCTTGCTCAATATACAGATTGAATAACATCGGGGAGAGGCTACAACCCTGTCTTACTCCCTTCCCAACCACTACTCCCCTTTCATGTCCCTCGACTCTTATAACTGCCATCTGGTTTCTGTACAAATTGTAAATAGCCTTTCGCTCCCTGTATTTTACCCCTGCCACCTTTAGAATTTGAAAGAGAGTATTCCAGTCAACATTATCAAAAGCTTTCTCTAAGTCTACAAATGCAAGAAACGTAGGTTTGCCTTTCCTTAATCTTTCTTCTAAGATAAGTCGTAAGGTCAGTATTGCCTCACGTGTTCCAGTATTTCACACGTAACATAAATATCAGTATGTTTTGAGTACATTGATTTAGAAGATTACGTTTAGTACATCGATAAGGGACTAAGGACCTTAGAACGTGACATAAATTTTAACTTGATACGTCTACCCATTCCTGAGAAATAGTAGTCTTAACAGACAGACAGACAATCGTATAACAAATTACACAAGAAATTCTATTCGTGTGATATTATAACAAATTAACAATTTCCGATTTTTTCATTTTTTACAGTCAAATCACGCTTCTTGCAAAATTTCATGATTCCAGGTCTTGGGAAGTACCTTATAAGATTTGATGAGTGACTCTGCGAGTATCAAACTGACATAAATGGCCGTAACTTATGATTACTTTGACTTTGAAGCTTCAGTTTCTTACACCAACAAGGAATCGTAGACCTCAACACGTGGCATAAATATCTGCGTTATACGTCTACCTGTTCCTGCGAAAAACAGACAGACAGATGGACAGATAACAAAGTGATCCCACAAGGGCGCCATTTGTACCAATTGAGTTACGGAACACCCGAAATGCTCTAAAAGCATTTAAATTTAATTTCACTATTACACCATAGAAGTTTTTCATTGCATTTTGAAAATGACATTCAGCACAAAGAGAATTTAGCGTCCCAGTAATGCGACTGATTATCGATACTGTAACACTTCGTTTTAACCTTCATTAAGATAAATATGGTACCAAATTTCAGAAAATTATTCGAAGCTCAGTCTCTCATTAATATTATATTAAAAATTTTGATAGTATTATTTGTTAGTAAAGCTTTGAGTAGTACACGAACACTGTTAATATCGTAAAATCTTAATTTGAAGAACCTTCTTTTTTAGGATTCCTTACGTCAATCGGTAATAACGGAACCCCTATAGCATCGCTTTCTTATCCGTTATGTCTCTGTCTGCTATGAACCCTTTCTCAGGAAAGCGCAGAGGTGACTTATCAAAATCTATAGGGTGATTCCTGTTGACGCGGAATCTTGAAATTTGGCAAGAAGCAAGGTTTCACAGTGCAAACAGAGTAAAAATAATATGAACATCATTAAATTGTAATTATATCAGACAAAAAATATCTTTTTGTTATACATTGCGGTAATCATACGTCAAAAGCATGAAAGACGATCATTGCTGCACTCATAAAATGTAAGGTTTCATTCATGCCTTAGAAAGTAAATAAAAAGTATTTTTTTAAATCTTCTATATTTACATATATAAACTGAAGTCCTCTGCTCGCTTATCATTTATTTATACAATACCAAATGTATTACCCATAATTATAGGACCAACTTCGCCCTGGATGACCACAACAGTTTGATTTCAACGTACACTTTATCACAGTTCGCCATAATACCACAAATGTTAACAACACGGCTTTTAGTCGAAATATACTCGGACTTAATGATATTTCACCATAAGAAAATGAATAATTGCTTGAGAGTGCCACCGCGATGTAGGACGAACCATGGATAAACTTCATCCCTACATACTTATACGCAACCAAGGAAGGTTCCCCACCCCCACCCCCTTGTTATTACCCAGCAATAAACATTACGAATCACACTGCAAAACATTAAATATCGCACACTACAATGTAAGAGCCTTTTTCGACTTGCTTCCATGCTCTTGCGTCTGGGACTGTGTCGCTGTCTGGAAAAAAATACTGTGAGGATAATAACAAGCACACTCCTACTGAGATATGGATGTGACGAGAGAGGGATGTAGGAGGAGATGGACAGTCAGAGAGCAGGGAGGTGAACACAAATATGGGGGATGAGAAAAGCGACAGCCGGCCGCTGTGGCGGAGCGGTTCTAGGCGCTTCAGTCTGGAACGGCGCGTGTGTGATGTTCTTAGGTTATTTAGGTTTAAGTAGTTCTAAGTTCTATGGGACTGATGACCTCAGATGTTAAGTCCCATAGTGCTCAGAGCCATTTGAACCATTTAATACTGATGCATGTACGAGAGTGAAATTCATAATTTTATTGTACCTTTAAAGATGTGTTTTGCCTTTAAACGTTTACTCTATTCTCTTCCATACACCGCTTCAAGGTCTCTGGTCCAGCGTCAGTCTTGCTTCTATTTTCTTCTGTTTTACCCCTCCCTCCAAAGTCAAAAACTGAAGTAAATAAATACAAAAAAAAAAAAAAAGAATCCACCCTCATCGTCTTGATCTCTCTCGCTCCTTTCATCCTAGACAGGAAGCCTGCAAATCACACAGCCATCAAGGAGAGCTTCTGTAAAGTTTGGAAGGTAGGAGACGAGGTACTGGCGGAAGTAAAGCTGTGAGTACCGGGCGTGAGTCGTGCTTCGGTAGCTCAGATGGTAGAGCACTTGCCCGCGAAAGGCAAAGGTCCCGAGTTCGAGTCTCGGTCGGGCACACAGTTTTAATCTGCCAGGAAGTTTCAATTTCCAATATGCCCCCCTGCCACTGGTTCTTTCGATTAGTGTCAAGCGCTACGTTTACCACTTTGATGTGTATTTCTGTAGGACTTCAAGTCACCAGTATGTCCAGCGTCCTGCGTCACAGGTAATTGTCAAACTTCTACGATTACTTTACTCCGCCGATGACTGTGTAAGAACAGGTAGCGCGCTTCCATGATGCTCTTGTAACTGAGGTACAACTGCGCTGCGAACAGAGAAACGTGATCCAGCGAGTCGCTGAATTGTCTGGAGATACGAGAAGGTTGGTACGGACATTTTGCTCAGAATATATGCGTTTTGCGAGTAGGTACTATCACTAATAGTATACTTAAAATGTTACCACTAGCTGCTCTTAGAGTAATGTTTACGTTTATTATCCCCTCACTGATAGGTTTCGTAGTTATTCCTATCCTATCAAATTTTTAATGATTATTACTCTTTACGAATATTTCTGATGAGTGATTACTAACCACTACGTCCTACGTTAAAAAACTATAGTAATAGAATATGTATCGTTTAAGAAACTGTACGTCACAGCATTATAGGGCAGACTTCCAGAATCGCTATTGATGCACCGAATCTACCCACTACAAGTGTTTGAACAAAATACATTACCTATGTAAAATAGTAACAACACAATTAATATAATGGTATAGCATCTTGCGGTGCAACGGAAGAGATACCGCTCGTGTATTTCCTAATCAGCTCAGTCGCGAATATATTTTTGCTGATCTTCCCCCGCCAAGAATTTAACAGACATCTCATACTAATTAAAATCATAAGGACAATGTGAAGCAAGAAATGTATCAAAAACGAATACCCTGTGCAACATGGATTGTGGTTCTTTATTATTTGAGCATGACATTGCTATAGAGTTATTGCCAGATTCTGAATGAGTCGTAAGTAGGAAAGTTTAAAGAGTGACGAAGAACGTGGTTTCACTCAAATGCCGGTGTGTTTTGAAGTCGTAACGTTGGAATTTCGCCCACAAGTGGATCGACTGTAACTCTCCACAGGCAAACATCATACTGACTCCGAAGGTGGCGAAGGAGGTCAGACTATGATGTACTTTATATTTACGAGATTATTGTTGTTATCCTGTTGTAATAGATAAAATATATTATCCTTCACATTGAAGAAGAGAAATAATACATTAAAGAACAAGCATCTCCTCAGCGCACAAGATATTCATCAACATTCTCATTAGAGGCATAGAAGAAACATTGGTCTTTAATTACGAAAAATAACAGGTCAGTGTTATGAAAGGTAAGCACATAATGGACTCTTTGGAAGTCGTGAATGAAACTGTAGACAGGAGTAATGGATATGTACTACCATCTTTATAGGATTCATATATTTTCACAAAAAATTTTAATCTGAATCAACGAAATCTCTTCTGACAGCCATACAAATTCAAGGCACTGATGAAATCTATGTTAGTATAATGAAGAACATATACGTCAATGCTACAACTTCCGTCAAAAATTTATAAGTTAAATAGGAGATTCCACAACACCAAAACGATCGAAGTGGTGCAGTGGTTTGAACACTCAACACGTATTCATGAGGACGACGGTTCAAATACCCGTCGGCCATCCGTATTTAGAAGTGCCGTGATTTACCTAAGTCTCTCAAGGCAAATTCCGGCTTGGTTCGTTTGAAAAGGGTCCTTTCAAAATCCGAGCTTGTACTTCGTCTCTAACGACCACGCTGTCGGCGGGGGATTACGATATAATCGTCCTTTTTCCAAATCATCAAAACCATTCCCACCGTCTGCAGATGGAGTTATCTCTAAACTAGGAAAAACGAAAATTGTACGTAGGTTAGTAGTATATATTTGAACCATCCTTAGTTTAGCTGATGACAATGCACGAGTAAAGCAGTTCTCTGCGTCAGTAGTTTATTTTTCCATTACTCATTTCGATGGTTCACACCATCATCTTCAGGTGCAGAATTGTTCAAACAAATTGTTCAAATGGCTCTGAGCACTATGGGACTTATCGTCTGAGGTCATCAGTCCCCTAGAACTTAGAACTACTTAAACTTAACTAACTTAAGGACATAACACACATCCAAACCCGTGGCAGGATTCGAACCTGTAACCGTAGCGGTCGCGCGGTTCCACACTGTAGCGCCTAGAACCGCTCGGCCACTCCGGCCGGCGAAGAATTGTTTATTTACATAGATGGTGTCAGATAAGAGTACAGATGTCTTTTCACAGTAGCAGACTAAGGGCAGTGTAAGTTACGTTGCGGCGTTTGGGAAGCGGTTGATTCCTAAAATAATATGTCTTCCAAATTAACAGGAAATCAACCACCACCTCATGCCACCCCAACATATGCAAACTAGCAACATACCGCTCAATGATTCATAGCACTCCAAAAACCCCACGAGTGACGAGAACCTCTAGAATGAAATAAAAGTCATAAAACAAATAGCTGCAGCTAACGGGTATAAATCTACAGTAACAGACAATAAAGTTAAAAAGTGAAAAAGAAAATGAACAAGGTAACCATGAAGAACCAGGAAAATAAGCTAACAACATACATCCCCTTCCTCAGTAATATCTCACAAAAATTTGCCAATATCTTCAAGCGACACAAAATAAGAACTGCAATCCAAACAAACAATAGAATTTGCACAAAGACTAACTCGTAACTTAAAAAGAAGCCAATATACATTTTAGTCCTCTTGCATATAGTCGTATGGCATGTCGCCAGACTCATACATTCTGCACACCAGCGTCAAACGTCGTTTTGTTGCCACTTACCCCAGTAATTTTAGAAATTCTGATGGAATGTTATCTATCCCTTCTCCCTTATTTGATCTTTAGGTCTTCCAAAGCTCTTTTAAATTCGGATTCTAATACCGGATCCCCCGTCTCTTCTAAATCGTCTTCTGTTTCTTCTTTTTCTATCACACAAGACAAATCTCCCCCCCCCCCCCCCCCCCCACGTAAGGCTTTCGATGTACTCTTTCCGCCTATTTGATCTCTTAACAGTGGAATCCCGGTGCACTCTTATTGTTACCACCCTTGCTTTTAATTGCAGGGAAGGTTGTTTTGACTTTTCTGTATGCTGAATCAGTCCTTCCGACAATCATTTGTTGTTTGATTTCTTCACATTTTCCATGCCACCACTTCGTCTTAGTTTCCCTGCACTTCCTATATATTTCATTCCTCAGCGACTTGTATTTTTGTATTCTTGAATTTCCGTTAACATTTTTGTACTTCTTCCTTTCATCGATCAACTGAAGTATTTCTTCTGATACCTACGTTTTTCTTTCCGGCTTCTGTGATTGCTCTTTGTAGAGATGTCCGTTCCTCTTTAACTGTACTACATACTGATCTATTTTTTATTATTGTATCTATATCCTTAGAGAACTTCAAGCGTATTTCATCATTCCTTAATATTTCCGTATCCCAACTTTTTTGCGTCTTGGCTCTTTGTGACCTATCTCTTAAACTTCAGTATATTCTTCATCACTACTACATTGTGATGTGAGTGTATATCTGCTCCTGGGTATGCCTTACTATCCAGTATCTGATTTCGAAATGTCTGTCTAACCATGATGCAACCTAACTGAAATGTTTCCGTATCACCCGGCCTTTTCCAAGTATACAAATTCTTGTTGTGATCCTTGAACAGAGTATTCAGTATTACTAGTTGAAATTTATTACAGAAAATTAATCTTTCTCCTCTCTCATTCCTTGTCCCAAGTTCATATTCTTCTACAACCGTTTCTTCTACTCCATCCCCTACAATGCATTCCAATCCCCTATGACTGTTAGATTTTCATCTCCCTTTACAAACTGTGTTCACCCTTTCAATGTCCTCATATACTTTCTCTATCTCTTCATCTTCAGATTGCACAATTGATCTATCGTAGTGAGTGTTGGTTTGCTGTCGATTCTGATAAGAACAACGCTATCACTGAAGTATTCACACTAACACACTCTCTGCCCTACCTGCCTATTAATAACGAATCCTACTACTTTTATATCATTTCCAAGAAGCTACTCCTGGCGGGTGTAAAATGAATGTGCGCAACGGAGAATAATAGAGGCTAAAATGAAGATTTGGCCCTGTCTGACTACCCCCCGAAGCGGATCTTAGGATCTCTTACTTCTATAAATTACAATCTAAACATAAATGAATAATGTAGGCAACTAATCCTACTATATGTTGAACGTTGTTCCTGCTTATATGTTTATTGTAAATTTTAAAAAAAGCCTTTATATTACAAAGTTTACATTTCCTAAGTAAAATTAGTAATCAATTTCCCAACTCTGCCCCTTATTATGACTGCACGGTCTAACATTAATAACGCTAAATGACTGACCTCATCTACGTACCAACACTAGTAGACACTACTTTGAAAGATGATCTACGGTGGTGTGGAACCTCAGTGGAAATAAACTAACGTGATCACAGCTGTTTAGCTTTTATAGCCCTAATAAGCCGAAGCAGTTTGCGATATCACCTTACGTACTGCGTCCGGTGCGTCGAAGTGATGGTTCTCGTACGCGTCTGCGACGATGGGAGAACTCCGGCCACAAATAAACTCTTTCAAACACTAGGACGGCAGAAGGCGGTCCTCTGACTAATTTGCTCTAATAATGTCTTCTCCTCTCTGTGTTCTACAGACGAGAAACGTGAACTCCAGCCACAAAGACGGAGTTCAGATAACGTCTCAACATAAGTATAGGCAGAGGAAGTGCTCTCAATTACTGAACGCTGCGTACTCAAAGACGACTTCCAACCCGGAGGTGAAGTCCAGAATCGTATAGGTTCGCAACATAATAGTGCCTAACTGTTCTAACTATAAACTCTCCTGAGGGCAAAGCCATCAAGTCCGTCTGTTCTAACTAAAGCTGATATCGAGCGACCGTCACACACAGGTGCTCACAACGGAACACCTCGTCTCTCCAGAGCTGGCTTCCCAGCAAGACTTGGCGCCCCACCATCCTAATTCCGAAAACGGATCATATTCCCGAAACAACGGAATATTCTCCCTCTCTACAGATTCTTCCGAACACCGACCAACCATATTTTAGTCTTTTGTCGTCCAGCGCGGTTAGTTTGCGAGGAAAAACCTATACTCCTACAATGGTACGCTTCTGAGTAAAAATCCTTGAAAATAACCCAGCCTGCGTAGTTTCGGAGGTGCCGCTTCTTAGTTCCTCTCACCTGCGTCCAAGACTTTCAGCGTTCGGAAGTATTATCTGGTTATCCTTCCGGCCCCTACTACAATAGCGGCCGGCCGTCACCCTATTGTGCTCCAGAGCTCAGGTGCCACGACGTCTGTCTAGATACTTCCTGTGTTTTTGCAGGACCAACACTTGTGCGGGCCTTCCACCCAGAGCTTGAGTTCTGCCTGCCGTTTCATCTCCACTGGCGTTCCAGCCTGCACTAGTATAGGCAATCATTCATTATGCTGTTTTTATAATAAAGACACCTCGTCACCTTTCATGCAATAACCGTTAACAATTATTTATAAGACTTAAGTGACAATGTCAGTCTCCTTTATATATTCATATTTACGATATACAACCAATCACATGATACCTAATTGTGTTTGTAGATCACGGAAAAGTATGTGGATGAGTTCTTGTAAGATGCGAAATTATAGCCACCTTACATATTTTCTGCTGGTGTTGATATTAGTCTACATTCTTCTGATCAGAAACTTTTGTCTTCTATCCATTTCACTTCACTGACCCCTACTACATCTAGATTGAGCTTTGCATTTCCCTTTCCAGTTTTTCTAGGTGCCCTACCATGTTCAAGCTTCTGACATTCCACGTCCCGACTCGTTGACCGTTATCCTTTCATTTGTTATTCTATCTTTTCCTCATGGTTACCTCCCCCTTGGCATTCCCCTCCCAGTGATTCGAATGGGGTACTATTCCGGAATCTTTTGCCAATGGAGAGATCATATCGACACTTCTTTAGTTACAGGGCGCATGTCCTGTGGATATACGTTATGTATCTTTAATGCAATGGTTTCTATTGCCTGCCTCATCCTCATGCCGTTGATCATTACTCATTCTTCCGTCTTTAGGGGGTAGTTTCTCACCCCTGAACCTCTATCCGCTCCTGCACCCTCTTTGACGAGGCCATTGGCAGAGTGGACATTTAAATTGTAAACATCGAAATGAGAGGTACTACTGATGCAAATATTGTAAAATTTATACAAGGTGTTTCAGAATGCCCACGACAGGCTTCTACGGGTTGTAGAAAGGACTTAGTCGATACAGTTTCGATGAGGAACACATGTTCACAAATTTCCCGTTTGCAAATAAAATTCTTCTGAATATCGGGTCACGTTTAAGGCTCCCAGTACACGCTACGCATACCAATTGGGAAGGGGGCGCCATTGAAAATTATGACGTCAAGTATCATTTTCGTACAATTGTAACAATGACTGCAAGAAACTGGTACCTTCACAACTCGGAAGGCTGATTGCGGTTCTTCATGGTCGCGTCCACTTTCAACTTTCAGGATGGCGTCGGTCACGTAGAGGAGAACACGACGACGAGTACTCTAGACACTGCTCACGCCATGGCCTGCTGTAAAGCACACAGATCGGAACCTTTGTCTCCGCAGAGTGGCCGTGCTGTTCTAGGCGCTACAGTCTGGAACCGCGCGACCGCTACGGTCGCAGGTTCGAATCCTGCCTCGGGCATGGATGTGTGTGATGTCCTTAGGTTAGTTAGGTTTAAGTAGTTCTACGTTCTAGGGGACTGATGACCACAGCAGTTAAGTCCCATAGTGCTCAGAGCCATTTGAACCATTTTTCTCCGCAGAGTGCGTACCGTGAAGCGATAGATTTGAAAGTGATCCGATCATCAAACTTATTTTACATCCAAAAGCTACATTAACAGAGATGGATTCCTTATCAAAGCTTCATCTACTAAGCCCCTTTACGAACATTAGAAGCCTGTAATAAGAACTGTGAAATACTTTATACGACAGAAGTACAGGGTTTCAAAAATTACGGTTACAGACTTCCAGGACTTGTAGAAGGGAGTGAGGAGATATTATTTTGAACTGGACCTCATGTCCGGAAAGTACCGTTTCCGTGTTACAACCATTTGAAAACATGTTGATTACGCGATCGCTTTTAGAAGTATGTATGTATGTATGTACTCTTATGTATTGAACTGGGAAAGAAACGACAGAGAGGCTTCGTCCCCGCTGTGGCCCTAAGTGGTACACAATCCCACAACAGGTTAAAAAATGGTTCAAATGGCTCTGAGCACTATGGGACTTAACATCTGTGGTCATCAGTCCCCTAGAACTTAGAACTACTTAAACCTAACTAACCTAAGGACATCACACCCATCCATACCCCAGGCAGGATTCGAACCTGCGACCGTAGCGGTCACGTGGTTCAAGACTGAAGCGCCCAGAACCGCACGGCCACACCGGCCGGCCCCACAACAGGCCACAGCAGTCCACTCACCCCACCGCCGCCCCACATCGAACTGTGCGGTTCGGCCGTCAGTGCCCCCCCCCCCCCCCTCCCTCACCGGGAACGTCACATTCCAGACGAATGTAACCCCAATGTTTGCATGGTAGAGTAATTATGGTGTATGCGTACGTGGAGACTGTGTTTGCGCAGCAATCGCTGACATAGTGTAACTGAGACAGAATAAGGGGAACCAGCCCGCATTCCCCGAGGCGGATGGAAAACCGCCTGAAAAACCAGGCTGGCCGGCACACCGGACCTCGACACTAATCCTCCGGGCGGATTCGTGCCGGGGACCGGCACGTTTCCCGCTCGGGAAGCAGTGCGTTAGACGGCACGGCGGGACTTTTAGAAGTAACTTGATTAGCTGTGACGCTTTACGTGACTTGTTTTACAATTCCACTCCCTTATAGCTACAGAGATTGCTCGTGTACTCGTTGACTGAGTTTCATCAACGAGATGCAGTCCGGCCTCTTCCAATTCGGGTGTACGGCGTCTCCTTGGAGCATTACAGACACGCCTAGTGACGGTGAAGGTACCCTTTCTCGAAGCCGTTGCCTAATTGTGACGAACAACGTATGCGATGGAGTCGGACGTTGTGAAGAACGATCTCGGTAAAGGTGACAAGAAACTCTTCCATTATCGTGAACTCTGCCAATCTGAAGGATCATGTCGATGTGTTCTGCAAACGTGTACCCAACAATGTTGTTCTAACAGTCAAAGACACATGAATGAGGCTCGAACCAGGTCAGAGAGTTTGTATAGATGGCAAATGACACCAGGCGATCTGACGTAACCATCCCCACCATGACTATCCTGTTGCGTACATACTTTGCGAACATGTTTCCAAACAGCTACGACACGAAAACAGTATGTTTCCGAAGATGGATTTCTATTCAAAATATTATATACTCACACCCCTCTACGAGAGCTAGAAGTTTGTTGTGGGAATTTCTGAACACCCTGAATATGAAAAGCTTTCGCATATGCTGAAGAACAAAGTTGTCTGTCATGGAGTAAAATCACACCTGCATAAAACCAGTAATTTCGATGGTAGAATACTATAAACTAAAATGCGGTTTAGTGACTCATGCGTCATACACTAGAACCTGTCTTGGCAAATATCTTTTTTATTTCATATTTATGCAATTAATTACGCTTGTACGCACAAGTTCAAACAGCAGGTATTATGAAAATTTTTAATAACTTCAATAACAATAATAACTGATAAATTTTACATGACATTAAAGAAAAAGATCAGATGAGTTTAGCAAATGACACTACATGCTACAGATTTAAAGCTGCCATTTGATAATTTCATTAACGAGTTAAGAGAACAGAATCAGAACTATCCACATAAATTACAGTCTTTTGTGAGAACGGAGAGATATATGCAGAAAGGCGATAGTAGCAGCTTCACTTGCGCTTAAGGGGCTAGAAATTAATTCAAGAAAACACCATCTGAAACAAGGTATTCGAGAACAGGTTGGGGAGGGACACTATTAAACAGATCAGAAACAGTATTGGACTAGAGAAATGTCAAAGCGCACTTAACGTTCATCACAGATTATTTAATCAACTGTTCCTGTTCAAATGGCTCTGAGCACTATGGGACTTAACTTCTGAAGTCATCAGTCCCCTAGAACTTAGAACTACTTAAACCTAACTAATCTAAGGACATCACACACATCCATGCCTGACGCAGGATTCGAACCTGCGACCGTAGCAGTCGCGCGGTTTCGGACTGCGCGCCTAGAACCGCTAGACCACCGCGGCCGGCAACTGTTCCTGTGTAGCTGGCAAGTGGTGAAGAATAAAAGAAGGAACAGCACCATAAAGCTTTCGTATAACACTAAGTTTCCAGAAAGTGACTGTAGCCCTCACAGGAAGAAGTGGATGGACGGAAACAGACAGAAACGTACGACGAACAGAAGCAGTCAGCTCCAACAGGAAGCCAACACAGTACTGTCTGTCTCTTCCACAATGTGCCTCATTAAAGCATTATTCTTACTTTTTTCCGAAACAATGGGTCGTAATCATCACTCATCGTCACTGTTTTCCGAGAGCTCTACTCGATCCATAATTACAGGGAAAACGGCTTCTGCCGTCTATTTCTCGGAGGAAAAAAAATCTTTAATTATGGTCAACAAAAGACGTGTTGTTAGTGGAGCATTAAGAGGGGATATTAATGGTTAACGTTATAAAACACGTGTGTATTGCGCTGGTTTTCCAATGTGAGCCGTGGAAACGGAATACGCTGCACAAGGTAACTAATTCTCTGCAGAAACCATGCAGCAATGCAACGAAATTACGGTATCTGACACAGCAGAAATTTGAACCACGAATTGTTGATGTATTAGTTTTGTGTATCTCATCGTATTATTTGTTTTCGAATAATCATGTATGTCCGCTGGTTTTATTCGAGGGTGTTTAACTATGAATAATGTTTCAACCTGGCCGATCCACGTATTTTCCGAGAACGAGCAAGAAGTTCCGAGCATTGTGAAAAATAGGAATATCTTACAAGCTGCACGAAATTATGAAATGTACATATATAAAGGACTATAACAACATACCGACTCTGAATTATTATACAGAAACGCAATTACATTTGAGTTAAGAGACAATATGCAGTCCAATACTGTGGTGAGTCATAATTACGCTAATTCTAAAAACAGTGCTGGACCAGATTATTTGTCCATTTGTAATCTTGTAATTCCCCCCCATGAATCATGGACCTTGCCGTTGGTGGGGAGGCTTGCGTGCCTCAGCTATACAGATGGCCGTACCGTAGGTGCAACCACAACGGAGGGGTATCTGTTGAGAGGCCAGACAAACATGTGGTTCCTGAAGAGGGGCAGCAGCCTTTTCAGTAGTTGCAGGGGCAACGGTCTGGATGATTGACTGATCTGGCCTTGTAACATTAACCAAAACGGCCTTGCTGTGCTGGTACTGCGAACGGCTGAAAGCAAGGGGAAACTACAGCCGTAATTTTTCCCGAGGACATGCAGCTTTACTGTATCACTAAATGATGATGGCGTCCTCTTGGGTAAAATATTCCGGAGGTAAAATACTCCCCCATTCGGACCTCCGGGCGGGGACTACTCAAGAGGACGTCGTTATCAGGAGAAAGAAAACTGGCATTCTACGGATCGGAGCGTGGAATGTCAGATCCCTTAATCTGGCAGGTAGGTTAGAAAATTTTAAAAGGGAAATGGATAGGTTAAAGTTAGATATAGTGGGAATTAGTGAAGTTCGGTGGCAGGAGGAACAAGACTTTTGGTCAGGTGATTACAGGGTTATAAATACAAAATCAAATAGGGGTAATGCAGGAGTAGGTTTAATAATGAATAAAAAAATAGGAGTGCGGGTTAGCTACTACAAACAGCATAGTGAACGCATTATTGTGGCCAAGATAGACACAAAGCCCATGCCTACTACAGTAGTACAAGTTTATATGCCAACTAGCTCTGCAGATGATGAAGAAATTGATGAAATGTATGATGAGATAAAAGAAATTATTCAGGTAGTGAAGGGAGACGAAAATTTAATAGTCATGGGTGACTGGAATTCGTCAGTAGGAAAAGGGAGAGAAGGAAACATAGTAGGTGAATACGGATTGGGGAGAATAAATGAAAGAGGAAGCCGCCTTGTAGAATTTTGCACAGAGCATAACTTAATCATAGCTAACACTTGGTTCAAGAATCATAAAAGTAGGTTGTATACCTGGAAGAATCCTGGAGATACTAAAAGGTATCAAATAGATTATATAATGGTAAGACAGAGATTTAGGAACCAGGTTTTAAATCGTAGGACATTTCCAGGGGCAGATGTGGATTCTGACCACAATCTATTGGTTATGAACTGCAGGTTGAAACTGAAGAAACTGCAAAAGGGTGGTAATTTAAGGAGATGGGACCTGGATAAACTGAAAGAACCAGAGGTTGTAGAGAGTTTCAGGGAGAGAATAAGGGAACAATTGACAGGAATGGGGAAAAGAAATACAGTAGAAGAAGAATGGGTAGCTCTGAGGGATGAAGTAGTGAAGGCAGCAGAGGATCAAGTAGGTAAAAAGACGAGGGCTAATAGAAATCCTTGGGTAACAGAAGAAATATTGAATTTAATTGATGAAAGGAGAAAATATAAAAATGCAGTAAATGAAGCAGGCAAAAAGGAATACAAACGTCTCAAAAATGAGATCGACAGGAAGTGCAAAATGGCTAAGCAGGGATGGCTAGAGGACAAATGTAAGGATGTAGAGGCTTATCTCACAAGGGGTAAGATAGATACTGCCTACAGGAAAATTAAAGAGACCTTTGGAGAGAAGAGAACCACTTGTATGAATATCAAGAGCTCAGATGGCAACCCAGTTCTAAGCAAAGAAGGGAAGGCAGAAAGGTGGAAGGAGTATATAGAGGCTTTATACAAGGGCGATGTACTTGAGGATAATATTATGGAAATGGAAGAGGATGTAGATGAAGATGAAACGGGAGATAATATACTGCGTGAAGAGTTTGACAGAGCACTGAAAGACCTGAGTCGAAACAAGGCCCCGGGAGTAGACAACATTCCATTAGAACTACTGACGGCCTTGGGAGAGCCAGTCCTGACAAAACTCTACCATCTGGTGAGCAAGATGTATGAGACAGGCGAAATACCCACAGACTTCAAGAAGAATATAATAATTCCAATCCCAAAGAAAGTAGGTTTTGACAGATGTGAAAATTACCGAACAATCAGTTTAATAAGTCACAGATGCAAAATACTAACGCGAATTCTTTACAGACGAATGGAAAAACTGGTAGAAGCGGACCTCGAGGAAGATCACTTTGGATTCCGTAGAAATGTTGGAACACGTGAGGCAATACTAACCTTACGACTTATCTTAGAAGAAAGATTAAGAAAAGGCAAACCTACGTTTCTAGCATTTGTAGACTTAGAGAAAGCTTTTGACAACGTTAACTGGAATACTCTCTTTCAAATTCTGAAGGTGGCAGGGGTAAAATACAGGGAGCGAAAGGCTATTTACAATTTGTACAGAAACCAGATGGCAGTTATTAGAGTCGAGGGGTATGAAAGGGAAGCAGTGGTTGGAAAAGGAGTGAGACAGGGTTGTAGCCTCTCCCCGATGTTATTCAATCTGTATATTGAGCAAGCAGTAAAGGAAACAAAAGAAAAATTCGGAGTAGGCATTAAAATTCATGGAGAAAAGGAAAAACTTTGAGATTCGCCGATGACATTGTAATTCTGTCAGACAGCAAAGGACTTGGAAGAGCAGTTGAACGGAATGGACAGTGTCTTGAAAGGAGGATATAAGATGAACATCAACAAAAGCAAAACGAGGATAATGGAATGTAGTCGAATTAAATCGGGTGATGCTGAGGGAATTAGATTAGGAAATGAGACACTTAAAGTAGTAAAGGAGTTTTGCTATTTGGGGAGTAAAATAACTGATGATGGTCGAAGTAGAGAGGATATAAAATGTAGACTGGCAATGGCAAGGAAATCGTTTCTGAAGAAGAGAAATTTGTTAACATCGAGTATAGATTTAAGTGTCAGGAAGTCGTTTCTGAAAGTATTTGTATGGAGTGTAGCCATGTATGGAAGTGAAACATGGACGATAACCAGTTTGGACAAGAAGAGAATAGAAGCTTTCGAAATGTGGTGCTACAGAAGAATGCTGAAGTTAAGGTGGGTAGATCACGTAACTAATGAGGAAATCTTGAATAGGATTGGGGAGAAGAGAAGTTTGTGGCACAACTTGACTAGAAGAAGGGATCGGTTGGTAGGATATGTTTTGAGGCATCAAGGGAGCACAAATTTAGCATTGGAGGGCAGCGTGGAGGGTAAAAATCGTAGAGGGAGACCAAGAGATGAATACACTAAGCAGATTCAGAAGGATGTAGGTTGCAGTAGGTACTGGGAGATGAAGAAGCTTGCACAGGATAGAGTAGCATGGAGAGCTGCATCAAACCAGTCTCAGGACTGAAGACCACAACAACAACAACAATCTTGTAATTAATTCTGAATTAATTGTCGTGGTATATAGCGAACGATTCGGCTAGTCTCTCTATGATTGTGATGTTACGAATCGCTACTTACCAGAATATATTTGCCGGCCGAAGTGGCCGTGCGGTTAAAGGCGCTGCAGTCTGGAACCGCAAGACCGCTACGGTCGCAGGTTCGAATCCTGCCTCGGGCATGGATGTTTGTGATGTCCTTAGGTTAGTTAGGTTTAACTAGTTCTAAGTTCTAGGGGACTAATGACCTCAGCAGTTGAGTCCCATAGTGCTCAGAGCCATTTTTTGAATATATTTACCAGCCGTATTATTTCAAGAACTGTTGCCGATGGTAAATATTACCAATAGCTTCGAGTCTTAAGTTCAAAAGGAATGTGTCATTCTCTTGACATTTTCAAATGATGAGCTGATGATGTTAGAATCGATGCGCGTAATTTTACGATACTGCTTGGGGCGAGACAAAGGGTCGAATGTTTTACAAACAGCGATCGATTTATATGGACAGCGGCCAATGCAGGAGTGGAAAAGTCTCGTAATGGATGCTCGTACTATTGAAAAAAATGGCTCTGAGCACTATGGGACTTAACAGCTGAGGTCATCAGTCCCCTAGAACTTAGAACTACTTAAACCTAACTAACCTAAGGACATCACACACATCCATGCTCGAGGCAGGATTCGAACCTGCGACTGTAGCGGTCCTGCGGTTCCAGAGTGTAGTGCCTAGAACCTCTCGGCCACTCCGGCCGGCGTACTATTGAAGATGTTCATTGCCAAAAATTGCATTTCAGTAAACTGAAAATTTGGCATATTTTAAAACTAACTTAATGAAACGATACGTCATTGTGATGAATATGTGAGTTACTGCTCATCATCTAATAACAGAACAACGACATTATTTTTCTGAGAAAATTTATCTGTCTACAAAACTCAGACATTACTGACGATTCATCTGATATGAATCACGTGAGCATCAAGGATAACAGTAACGCAGCGCCGACCGTTGTGGCCGAGCGGTTCTAGGCGCTTCAGTCTGGAACCGTGCGTCCGCTACGGTCGCAGTTTCGAATCCTGCCTCGGGATGGATGTGTGTGATGTCCTTAGATTAGTTAGGTTTAAGTAGTTCTGAGTTCATGGGGACTGATGATCTCAAATGTTAAGTCCCATAGTGCTCAGAGCCATTTGAGTAACGCAGCAGAAGAGAAATGATATGCTAAATGGTGAATGGTGATTAGCTTTCTGTTGTTGTGTATTAAGTGTTACATGCGCCTGTTCATTCAAGTTTAGAATAATTATTTTATACTCAGGATTTCACCCAGGAACACAAGAAATAATTTTAAAGGATAATGCGATCTGATTCTAGAGCGAAAGGAAGAGTAACAAATGGGTGGAAAATCATTTTAAAATGAAAGCCTAACTGAATATTAAGCACTAATTGTTAAGTACGAGTTCCCAGTTTCATTATTTCAAAGCACAACGGAAAACATCCAAGCTACTTCCATGTATAATGATGTAAAATTTGTCTTCCGCTGAGTAGCAATAAACGACAAGTTGTCTCCCACTGGGAAATATCTCTGTGAAAAATTTAGCCACGTCAAACATATATTACGATCTTAAAACTACTTGCGAAAGGCAGATTCCAACAAAGCAATTTACTGGAATATGTACCTGAAATGTCAGTTTCACCAGAACATATGAGCTCGTTAAGCGACTTTGTTCAAGATTTCAACATGGATGGCGTCACACTTGGCAAGTTTGAGGTCCTGGAAAAAGGTAACATTAAAACTAATTAATGCGTTAACTTCTTATAAGCTGCCTGAAGCTACAACTGAAAAACAGAATGAAGTATGCAGCTCAGCCCTGGTAGGTGTGCTCATACACAGAAAGGAACAGACTATACGTATTTTCCTGATGGAAATAATATACTACATGGGACGAATACATCGTTTAAAGTGAGATAAACTGCTTGAAAGTCAGTTGTGGTATAGGATGCCTATCATGGAAAGAGATTTCGGATCTCAAGTGCTAGAGAACAAGAACTAATTCAAAAAACTCACATTTAATATGCGAAATTACAGTCCGATGATCCTAAAAATAAGACATCATTCGAAACGGAGGTAAAACGTAAAGTGCGGGGCAAAATGCGTTCTACATACATTGGAGCATACTGCTGAAAACTTCCATCTCAGGCATCAGGCAAAATGTCTGAGTAACAGCTTGTATAATGGCGTGCTCCCAGACAGTACACGTGGACTCACCGAATGAACTACCATGCGGCGTCATCGGAACCCAGTCGAGACTACCCATTCACGTTCTCGTAGGCTAACCAGTATTTAAATAGTTCAGCGACACGAAAGACATCACCGCATACTAACTCTAGCAAAGGTACACAGGTACACCCGCTTGGGTGTACACTATGGATAATCTTAGCATCACAGTACTGGACGCCGGAAGGACCTTTCTGGGGTGTTAACGAGATGCTATGCCTGTTGAAGTGGCAAACGCTACACGTGAACTTTGTGCACTATGATCGCACTAGTTGTTTATTGTTAAAATTTCTGTAACGGACGTTCCAGAAATGGTCTACAACAGTTTACCTCTTTTCATACGTAGTGATTGTAACTTTCGTATATATTGTTAGATTAAATTGATTGTTATGGAAGTGGTAGGGTATATATGTAACGAATAAAATATCCCAGAACCAGAAAGCGTATAGGATTGGGGTGATTTCGGACACATGTGTTTTTTAAATCTCTGTCCGAAGTTACAGTACATAGAGGGTGGAGTCGGACAGTTATTGCCTTTTTTAAAAATTATATTTGCTTTTTATTTGAGTTTGGTGACAGTTTACACATTTTAAGGTAGCCCTTTGTTACGAATAAGTGATACGGGATGATGGTTTCATCATAGATGATCAGGTTGCTAGGTGGGAGATTTTCCAGCTTTGCCTTGATATTGGAGAAAAACATCTTAACAGTCTCTTTGTTCAGTTCTGCACGAGCTCGTTTAATATTTTCGCTTAAGCGAACGGAAAGATCTTCTGACCGCCGTTTGAGGAATAAATGCACCCATTTTTCTCCTGGCAAATTATTACGAAATTTCTTCTGTTTTTGGCCAGATTTATCAAGGTAGGCTTTAACTAAATATCTAATACCCAATTTAGTGAAGGGAAATCCCCAATGTGCAGCCCTCAAGATACCTTGCTTCAACATTTCTTCTTCTTTTTTATTTAGCACTGGCTGTCCTCCCATTTTTTTCGGATGTGCTTCCTGGAATTTATTTTGTAGGGTTGATTTAGGTATACCATACAAATCACATGCTTTTCTATACGATAATTTACCACTCTGAATATCACGAACTGCTTTATCTAAAAGATCCGGGTCATAATTACACCGTACTGTAGCACCTCTCTTGTTCTTACACGTTCTTGGCATTGTCCGAAATCACCCCATACAGTACACAGTTTTACAAAAACCGTCATTATTTTATAACCTTGCACGAGAAACTCGACAAACCTGTACAGAAATTGTGTCAATGCTGTTAGCTACGGAGCGCGTCGACAATTACGGTTACAATAACTTCCCGCTCGACGCAACAATAGAAAGTTTCCACTTTACGATAATGCTAGGATTTTTAATACTGAGACTGTTCGTCAGTTATTCACCTAAGGAAACAGTTGACGCAAAATAAAAGTTGTGGAAAGCGACAAATGCAATCTTGCGCTTAAAATAACAGGCACACAGAAGTTAAAATAAGTAACTCCTTGTTTCTATGTAGTGGCAAAGAGCAAATAAGCCATACTGTCCGAATTAACTCCGGTGTCCGAAGTCACCCCGTTTGACGGTATTTCAAGAAAAGATCTTGACGAAACAATGAAGTGCACAATGGTTTCCTGAACTAGTCGACAGTTTGAGGTCCACATAAGAACATTCGCCGGTCAATGAGCGAGAGTGATACCGGATTGAATACAAAGTAAAGACATTTCAAATGTCAATTTTTTTTACAGGTAATTGTCGAACTGGCTCTGAACACTATGGGACTTAACATTCATGGTCATCATTCCCCTAGAACTTAGAACTACTTAAACCTCACTAACCTAAGGAAAACACACAACACCCAGTCATCACGAGGCAGAGAAAATCCCTGACCCCGCCGGGAATCGAACCCGGAAACCCGGGCGTGGGAAGCGAGAACGCTACCGCACGACCACGAGCTGCGGACAATTGCCGAACTATTCGTGACGAAATTCCTGAATTTACCGCCATCCAGGAAAGCTGATACGCTTTAACTGTACTCGTAACCTAGAGCACGATGAAACCAGAAGAAGAAAGCTCCGAAATGTTTAACGAGGCATGGAATATATGTCGGAAAGGAAGATTAGACGCCTTACAAGGGAGGCCATTCCAATCGACAACTGAAATTGAGTCTGACGGCGAAGTCATCTCGATGTGAGTAACCAGCCTAGGTGAACTCAATCATAATATACTTTAGCCGGCCACCAGATTTCGCCATAATAATTGTAGAATCATTCAAGGAAATTGACAAAGATGTGAAAAACACAGGAATTAGAATGGACATAATAGATAACAAAACATACATAACAGACTACTTTTCAGAGGAGCAACACAGAAATCAGGATTTCAGGAAAGAAAGTGGTCTGCAAAACGAAGAAAGCGGCCCCAGAAGAAAATGAACGACACTCTCAAAGAATGAAGAAAGTCTTAGAGCAACGAAAACTGAATACAAAGAAGCAAAATCAAAGTTGATTTATCGTACCCTCCAAAAGGGTTACTCGAATGAGTAAATAAATATTATATTTCATTTCACATACACTACGGTGTTTTAAGTCTTCATCAACCATCGCTATTCGGATGACCTGTAGCACCCACAGCTTTTTGACTTCCGCTGTCTATCCGCTCTTTCAGCAGCTCAGATATTCCCGTCTCAAACATTTACTCGTGTTAACATACTAACACTGACATGTGATTGCCGTATGTTCTAAGATTATCAACATACCGATTACAAACTAACTTAGTCATTCTTCGTAACAGCTCTGATATTGTTCCCTTGCAAATATTCTTATTTCCATTTTCAAAATCAAATGCGATTTTGGAATCGATACTAGAAGCAAAGCCAAATTTCTTGGACTCTGTACCGGAACGCCTCTTAAATAATGAAGGGATCTGTGGACCATAGAAGCAGTTACCAAAGGTGTCATGTGGAACAGCCTAGTGCATTACCGTAGTTGCGGTTACACGCCGGTGCGTGAAGAAAGCCTGCGCCCTCGCAAGAAGAAGACTGCCGGGAGTTAATTTACGACTGCGTGAGCCGAGTTCCCACAATTTGAGGCGAGCATTCCAAGAACAAAGGATCTGCTGAGGATCGTGGAATTTTTCGGCGTAATCTGCTAACTAAATTTGGCCAACGCTCTTGCGATGGAGCGGCAAGAACGGCGCGAAGAACGTTAAACATGCCACCGGTAATTACACTTTGATCTATGAGAGCGTCAGAGGGCACTGATCTACCAAAAGACAAAAATACCTCTCGGCTGCTGTTAAACCAGTAGAGCTGTCCGTGCTTTCTCGTTTTAGCTAACGAGCGTACGGTGACAGTAGTAAAATACCATCATCAGACACGCTGAAACATCCATTACTCTCCACATTTCAACATCGAACGTGGCAGAAGTGCTTCTCTCCAGTGAAATCACACTCTCACGTTTCCATCTGGATGGGAGCGAGAGAAAACACAGCAGTTTGAAAGCATCAGTGTTTGTTCTGATCTCTATCGTCCTGTTTTTATACTATTCTGGCGAAGGAATGATTGAGGAAACAGCTTAGCTCAAATCGGTTTCCGAAGATTACCCGACCTGTGCGGAGATCACTTCTTCAATGATTGAATTTATTTATCTATTTATGCATTTATTTAACCTGGAAATAATCTAACATATAACCAGACATCTTCACTGAATTAACTTTACAATTTGTGTAGCACATAAGCAATATACAATGATGCGCCAAAGAAACTGTTGTAGTCATGCGTATTCAAATACAGAGATACGTAAACAGCAGAATAGGGCATTGCGGTCGGCAACGCCTATATTAAGCAACAATTGCCTGGCGCAGTTGTTAAATCGGTTACTGCTGCTACAATGGCAGATTATCAAGATTTAAGTGAGTTTGAACGTGGTGTTATAGTCGGTGCACGGGTGATCGGATACAGCATCTCCGAGGCAGCGACGAAGTGGGGATTTCCCCGTACGACCATTTCACGAGTGTGCCGTGAATATCAGGAATCCGGTGAACGTCAAATCTCCGACATCGCTGCGGCCGGAAAAAGATCCTGCAAGAAGGGGACCAACAACGACAGATGAGAATCGTTCAACGTGACAGAGGTGCAGATTGCTGCAGATTTCAGTGCTGGACCATCAACAAGTGTCAGCGTGCAAACTATTCAATGAAACATCATTGATATGACTCTTGTGAAACGAAGGTCCTCTAGTGTACCTTTGATGACTGCTCGACACAAAGCTTTACCCCTCACCTGGGCCCATCAACATCTAAATTGGACTGTTGATGACTGTTGATGAGTAGAAACATGGTGCTTGGTCGGACGAGTCTCGCTTCAAGTTATTTCGAGCGGATGGACGTATACGGGTATGGAGAACACCTCATGAATCCATGGATCCTGCACAAGGCTCTGTAATGGCGTGGGGCCTGTGCAATTGTAGTGATGTGGGATCCCTGATACGTCTAGATACGACTCTGACAGGTGACACATACATAAGCATCCAGTCTGATGACCTGCATCCATTCATGTCCGACGGACGTGGGCAATTCCAACAGGAAAATGCGACACCCCACACGTGCAGAATTGGTACAGAGTGGCTCCAGAAACACTCTTCTGAGTTTAAACATTACCGCTGGCCACCATACTCGCCAGACAGGAACATTATAGAACATATCTGGGATGACTTGCAACGAGCTGTTCAGAAGAGGTTTACACCCCCTCCTACTCTTACGGATTTATGGACAGCCCTGGAGGAGTCATGGTGTCTATACCGTACAGCACCACTTCAGACATTAGTCGAGTCCATACCATGGCGTGTTGTGGCACTTCCGCGTGCCCTCGGGGGCCTTACACGATATTAAGCAGGTGTAACGGTTTCTTTGGCTCTTCAGTGTACATCTGAATGTGACCACAGCTTACGTTCGACATCAAAGTGCAATAACCAGTCATAAACGGCAGGTGGCAGCACTAGAAGTAGAGGGTATATGAGGCGTGTCGGGGGACAGGGAAAACAGTGCATTCGTTGTCGTAATGGGGGTTGGGGGTTGTTTGGGGAAGGAGACCAGACAGCGAGGTCATCGGTCTCACCGGATTAGGGAAGGAAGTCGGCCGTGCCCTTTCAGAGGAACCATCCCGGCATTTGCCTGAAGTGATTTAGGGAAATCACGGAAAACCTAAATCAGGATGGCCGGACGCGGCATTGAACCGTCGTCCTCCCGAATGCGAGTCCAGTGTCTAACCACTGCGCCCACCTCGCTCGGTTGTCGTAATGGGGAAACAGAGTGACTTGTCTGACGCCCTACATGGCGTGATCATTGGCTTTCAGGCCAAGAGTGGAAGCCTTTCCGAAACGGCTAAGCTTTTGACCGTTCGCGTGCCACTTTAATTAAAGCGTATCGTGCTCGACCAAGTGGCACTATCCAAAACCGCCATCGAGGCAACTGCGATGCGCCACAGGCTATAGGTGACATATATACCCTGGGGGCCATGTCCACCCCTACATTCAGTTTACTTTTCTTCGCCACGATGGCATCTATCAGTAGCGCAATACAACGTGCCACACAGCTCACAGTTTACGTGCGTGGTTCGAAGAGCACCAGCATGTGTTTACCATACTTACCTTGCCACTAAACTCCCCGGATTTAAACCCAGTCGAGAAGTAGAATAAGGTTAGCAGTTCCTAGTTGAACAAAAAGAAAACACTTGACAGCGAAGCTACGCCGATGATAACAGATAAAGCTTTAATATATTCTTGAATGCATAGTAGTTTTGGATAAGAGGCACGTTACAAGGGCCGGCCGCTGTGGTCGAGCGCTTCTAGGCGCTTCGGAACCGCGTTGCTGCTACGGTCGCAGGTTCGAGTCCTGCCTCGGGCATGGCTGTGTGTGATGTCCTTAGGTTAGTTAGGTTTAAGTAGTTCTAAGTCTAGGGGACTGATGACCTCAGATGTTCAGTCCCATAGTGCTTCTAGCCATTTGAACCACGTTACAAGGTAATTTGTTCCATAGTCGTACAAATGAAATGGAGAAGTAAACGAAGGAACTTTTACTTTTGCGCAGAAATATAGACAAGATGTGAGACGTATCCGATCTGGTATTGCAGTTACGGAATGATGACGGGTATTTTATATGTGAGAACTCAGGTCACCAGTGACTAAGAAAGGGAGGAAGCAAACTGAACGAGTGAAAGTCATGCCCCCCTACCCAATCGCATCCATCTTTTTTCCCATTCAGATCGCTTGTCATCTGCATGATATTCTCGGCTCGAATAAAATTACAAGGATTGTTCATTGAGGGTGGAGAGAGATGCTGTTGAAATTTTAGTAGCAAAAATCAATCGAGATTAGATTTTAACCGTCATAAGTCACCATTCAGATTCACGCCATTTGTTACATTTTTTCATTCATCATGTCTGAAAACCGCCTGAAAATCAATTTGTTCCGCTTTTCTCATAATCCTTTCTTCACTATCATACAATGATATGCTCCAAACGTATTCTCAGAAATTCCTTCCTCAAATTAAGGTACGTATTTGATACTAGTAGACTTCAGTTGGCCAGTAATGCCCTTTTTGACAGTGTTACTCTGCTTTTTATGTCCTTGTTGCTGCACCCGTCATGGGTTATTTTTCTGCCTAGGTAGCAGAATTCCTTAACTTCATCTACTTCCTGATCAACAGACCTGATGTTAAGCTTCTCACTGTTCTCCTGTCTGCTGCTTCTCATTATTTTTGTCTTTCTTCGAGTTACTCTCATTTCGTATTCGGTACTAACTGAAGGGCTTATTTCAACAGTGGTACAAGTTCATTTTTGTTCATTCTGAGATACAGAGTCCTAAAGTTAAAAGAGCGCTGAAAAATCTGCAGTTGAGATATACTTGAATATTTCTGGTGTCTCAACTGCAGATTTTTCAGTGCTCATTTAACTTTAGGACTCTATCTCAGAATGAACAAAAATGGACTTGTACCACTATTGAAATAAGCCCTTCAATTTACCTCTTTATTCCATTCTATAGATCTGTAGTTCTTCACTATCTTTGAGGATAGCAATGTCATCGGCGATCTTACCATTGATATCCTTTCAACATGAATTTTAATCGCCGGCCGGAGTGGCCGTGCGGTTCTGGGCGCTACAGTCTGGAGCCGAGCGACCGCTACGGTCGCAGGTTCGAATCCTGCCTCGGGCATGGATGTGTGTGATGTCCTTAGGTTAGTTAGGTTTAATTAGTTCTAAGTTCTAGGCGACTGATGACCTCCGAAGTTAAGTCGCATAGTGCTCAGAGCCATTTGAGCCATGAATTTTAATTCCAATCTTGCGACTTTCTTTTATTTCCGTAATTGCTTCTCCGATGCACAAATTGAACAGTGGGGGCAAAAGACTACACCCATGTCTTGCACCCTTTTTAATCCGAGCAATTCGTTCTTGGTCGTGTGCTCTTATTATTCCCTCTTGGCTTTTATACATATTGTATGTTACACCTCCTTCCCTATAGCTTAGCCTTATTTTTCCAGAATTTCGAATACATTGCACCATTTGAAGTTGTCGAACGCTTTTTCCAGGTCGACATATCCTACGAAAGTATCTTGATTTTTCTTTAGTCTTGCTTCGATTATCAACGGCAACGTCAGAACTGCTTCTGTGGTACCCTTACCTTCCCTGAAGCCAAACTAATCGTCATCTAACATATCCTCATTTTTTCCATTTTTCTCTATATTATTCTTGTCAGCAAATTGTATGCGTGAGCTGTTAGGCAGTTGTGTGATAATTCTTGCAATTGTTAGCTCTTGCAGTCGTCGGCATTGTGTGGGTGATGTTCTTCCGAAAGTTTAATGGCAGATTGCCCGTCTAATAAATTCCACACACCTACCTGAATAGACGTTTTGTCGCCACTTTCCCCAGTGAGTTCCGAAATTCTGATGCAGTGTTATCTATTCATTCTGCCTATTTGACCGTAAGTCTTCCAGACCTCTTAAAGTTCTAATTGTGGTACTGGATCCCGTATCTCTTCTGAATCGACTCCTGTTCCTTCTTCTATTTCGACATCAGACAAGTGTACCCCCCCTCTCCCCCCACACCCCGTCCCCAGTCATAGAGCCCTGCCCTTCAGTGTACTATTTCTACCTATCCCCTCTCTCCTCTGCGTTTAACAGAGGAATTGCCATCGCCCTCTTAATGTTACCACCCTTGTTTTTAATATCACCGAAAGTTGTTTGGACTTTTTATATGCTGAGTCAGTCCTCCTGACATTTATTGCTTTTTCAATTTCAGCCATTTGGCCTTATCTTAACCATACTTCCGATTTATTTCATTCCGAAGATACTTGAATTTCAATACTCTTGAATTTCCCTCAACATTTTTGTACCTCCTTCTTTTCTCCATCAAATAAAGTATTTATTCTGTTATCTGTGGTTTCTTCGGAGTTGCCTTCTTCGTACCTCCGGTTTGCTTTCCAACTTCTGTGATTGCCCTTTCTAGAAATGTCAATTCCTCTTCAACTGAACTGCCTACTGAGCTATTCCGTATCACAGTATTTATAGCCTCAGAGCACTTCAAGTGTATCTTCCTACCTTAGTACTACCATTTCCCACTTCTTTCCACACTGATTCTTCCTGAGTAGTCTATTAAACGGCAGCCTACACTTCATCACTACTAAATTGTGATCTGAGTTTATGTCTGCCTCTGGGTACGTCTTATAATCCAGTATCTGATTTCGGAATCACTACCTGACCATGCTGTCATCTAGCTGAAATCTTCCAGCATATCCCAGCCATTTCCAAGTATACCTACTTCTCTTGTGATTCTTGAACACAGTACTCGCTGTTACCGGCTAACATTTATTGCAGAACTCAATTATTCTTTCTCCTCTATCATTCCTCATACCAAGCCCGTATTCTCTAGTAACACTTTGTTCGACTCCTTCCCTCACAACCTCATTTCATTTCGCCATGACCATCAAATTGTCATCTCCCCTTACGTACTGAATTGCCCGCATCTCGTGGTCGTGCGGTAGCGTTCTCGCTTCCCACGCCCGGGTTCCCGGGTTCGATTCCCGGCGGGGTCAGGGATTTTCTCTGCCTCGTGATGGCTGGGTGTTGTGTGCTGTCCTTAGGTTAGTTAGGTTTAAGTAGTTCTAAGTTCTAGGGGACTTATGACCACAGCAGTTGAGTCCCATAGTGCTCAGAGCCATTTGAACCATTTGAACGTACTGAATTACATGTTCAATATCCTTATATACCCTCTCCATCGCTTCATCTTCAGCTTACGGTGTCGGCATGTGTACCTGAACAGTCGTTGTCGGTGGTGGTTTGCTGTCGATTCTGATGAGAACAACCCCATCACTGAACTGTTCACAATACGTCACTTTCTGCCCTACCTTTTCGTTCATAGCGAAACCTACTACTGGTATACCATTTACTGCTGCTATTGATATTACACTATACTCATCTGATCAGGAGTCCTAGTCTTCTTTATTCAAAATTTACGTGGAAGCGGTGGTGTGCTTCCAACCCGGAACCTAGGATGTTTTGATTATCAATCAAAGACACTACCTCTAAGACCTCAAGTACACTCCGTATGGGCTCTAATTTCTACGAGTTTGTTGTCATGAACATCTCACGAGATGTTTGTGGGAGGCAGTAAAATATCGCCCGTCTCTTCTTGGATCTTACTATGCAGCTGCAATGCTCTAAGACGTTCGGCTGGAGGGCTGTCAGCTCGTGTAGCGATGTGTATAACCACATAATTTTGGTTCCAGGACATATGAATTACTTTTGGTGACAAATACTTGATAAGGATTGCTGGTTAGAAATTAATGTAGAAACTTCAGTACACTCTAATAAAAGACAGAAAAAAAGACGGACCATGAATGAATTATTCGAATGGAATGGAATCCGGCAGATGTGATGTAAATGTACAGAGAAATAAATGTAATACAGTTTCAGAAAAATTGTATGGTTGAAAGAGCTTCACAAATTAAGCAAGCCAATTACTTGTTGGTCCACCTCAAGCTCTTAGGCAAGCAGTTATTCGGCTTTGCATTGATTAACTTTCGTGTCATGTACTGACTAAAAGAAGCGATTTATTGGTAGGACGCATACTAATGCATCAAGCTGTAATTATTTAGTGGAAAGAGGTGGTGAAAATAAAAACTGTCGAGTGAGTCCAAGGGTTAAATGTGAATAATAGGTTGAAATGAGAGTAAGTTACAGTAAAAGACGACTTATTAAGTGCTATTTAGTCGGGTTCTCTATAAAAGAAAAGATTTTATCGTTGTACGTACATTATCGAACCCGTGTGGTTTGCCTAAATTTATAAGACAGAATAGGTCCAATAATAGGACGAGCAATGATCACACGAGCAACAGATAATTTGGACAACCTAATACACAAGAGCAGTGGTGAGCGATAATGTGAATATTGGGGGGGGGGGGGGGGGGGGGGAGGTTCATTATTATAAATCAGTTTCATGCATTTATGTATTTAACTTACATGCAAGTTACGTCGTTGGATATGAAGAAGAGAAGGGATTCTTCATTACAAATGACTCAAAAACGAGGGCGTGCTGAAAAGTAATAGTCTGAATTTTTTATGTGAAAACTCTTAAAGCTGTTAAATAAAACAAACGTTATTAACATTATACATCTTTACTCTTCATGTCTAAATATTTACAGCCCGCTGCTGCTAGAAGGCTCCCAGTTGTAGCGTATAACGTGGCGGTGTGTAACGCAACTATGTCAGTGTGTGGGAAACGGCGTCTTGTAATTGAGTTTCGAATCCGAAGAGTTCGTCCACATGTGGATCGCCCTCTCCTGCAGCATTACAATGCCAGACCCCACACGATGTGCTGCGACGTCTGTAACAGTCCGATGCCTTGGGTTCACTGTCATAGATCACCTTCCATAAAATCCCGACTTGGCCCCATCCGATTTTCATCTGGTCCCAGAACTTAAAGAACACCTTCAAAGACTTCACTTTCATACGGATGAAGCGGTGCAGGCAGGGTGAGGTTTTGACTCCTTCAACAAAGTCATTCTAGAGTGACGGTATCAACAAACTGGTCTCTCGTTGGTAGAAATTTGTTGGTAGAAATAAATATGTTGGTAGAAATAAATATGTTGGTAGAAATAAATATGTAGACATGAAGTATAAAGCTGTAGAATTTTAATAACGTTTGTTTTATTTAAAAAGCTTTCAAGGTTTTCACATAGAGAATTCGGGGACACTACTTTTCAGCACAAGCTTGTATTTAAGACAGGAATCATAAATTTGCCATCGTTCTCATTGATAGAATATAAATGTCTTCTTAGATATTACCATTACTCGCAAGAAGACAGTAACTCTTCTTAACCAACACTGATGTTACTTAATCAAACAGATGGTCCATTAATACACATGACTGGACAAAATGAGCTCAAGGGTACTATTGTAAGTATGGTTAACCTTGTGAAGGAAGTATGGAAGGTATTGGATAGG
This sequence comes from Schistocerca nitens, assembly GCF_023898315.1. Taxonomy (NCBI): domain Eukaryota; kingdom Metazoa; phylum Arthropoda; class Insecta; order Orthoptera; family Acrididae; genus Schistocerca; species Schistocerca nitens. Next base: position 938,531,720 of record NC_064615.1, read on the forward strand.
GCAAAGACAATAAAATTTCTCTCATATTCACATATTCAGGCTCACTAGATGCTACAAGTGGTATTGAATCCCATTACATTTAAGTCCGGGGAAGCATAAACAGAGAGAACACTGGCAGGTTTCAGAGCGGGCACCGCGGTGGCAGTAGTGAGTAAAAATCTCGAAGTGGAAAACGAAAATGAATTCTTCGCACAAATCGGTAGCCGTGCCGTACGTAATTTCACGTATTACAAGAAGAATTACAACATTACCTGATGGATACTGAACAAAGAACATGTGGTACGGACTGCCCCCCACCTCCACTCCCCCCCCCCCCAATGTTCCCTCCCTTCCCCTCTGCCGAAGACAAATTTCAAATACAGAGAAAAACATTGAAACTTGTGTAAAAAACGCAAAAGAAAAGGGTCGCGAAATGGCCAAGATAGACCGCTGAAAACAATTGTCTTCGCAATTGAGACAGTTCGGAGGAAATGTAATCTCATCATGACTCCAATTGCTACTCTAAAAAGGAGTTAAAAAAGAAGAGAACTTAGAATTATTTCCGTAAATCTCACGAGGAAATATGCGTATTGTTACGTAGCTAAGCGACCCGTATAAGACCTGCCAAACGAGCTATGGAGGCATGAAGTTGCTCTTCGGACTGAGCAAAGCCTTTCATTCTAAACGGCACCCTTTACCTACTATTGAATTAAGGAAATCAAAATTATTGGAATGATGTGTTCGCTAATTTTTGTACCATTTTTTCTTGTTTCGGATTCTGAAATCGTGCTCGTAAGGCTTTAATTGCTTAGACATGCGTGCAGTCTCGACAGAGATGCTGTGCAGAAAAGAGATGAGTCAGAGGTGATCTTTGGTCTGTGAAGATGCGCGACGGATTTATGTGTTAATCGTGAGGAGAGGAGAGGAAATAGCTGATCTTTGTTGGTTATACACAAACATTCGAGTTCTGATGCAGCAGCAACAGGGGACAAACAACGAAAGTTTTTGGAATTATGTTATGAATCAGTAGAAGACCTGTCCCGGAGAGAGAAAGAACTGATTTTTACGTTAGTACGATAATATTTGTGAAGAATGGATTACAGGTAATGATTAAGTTTGTTTTATTTGCGGCAGCAATTTGATAATGCAGCATTCTTGGTTCGTCAGAAATCCAGACCAGGAATCGTTTCGCTTTTCATTTTTTTTCCTTAGGATTTATCGATCATTGAGAGAGAGAAATGGATTCAAGAATTAGATTCCGGGATTTTGTTTAAGGAGAGATTGTACTGATGAAGTTCGATTTTTGTAAGTTCAATTTTCGTAATTCTAGAATAACTATTACGTGATTTCCGAGAAAATTTAAGCATGTTTCAAGTTTCGTTAAATGTTATAAAGGCTAAGGAAATGAAATTGGAGTTGAGTTCATTTAAACCAAAGTCACTGTCCACATCCAAAGAGTCAGTTAATTTAAAAACAATTACTAAAAAATTATGAATGACAGCAACGTTTTCAGAGTACGCATGCACTTCTGGGTATCTCTGTAGTTAGATTTTGCAGCTCTGTTATTGAGACGCGCTGTAGCTACGAGAGCAGGTAAGTCAAATTGTGTATAGAATAGATTCTTCTTTTAATTAAATTCCACAGGGACGAGCTTAACTTCCGGAGTGATCAGTTTTCTTTTACTAAAGTACATAGTCAGATTTTGTGATTACGAGTTTCAGATGGAGTATGATTTTCCTAAAAATTCTCGCAGTTGAATTTCGTCACAAACGGTTAACCTTATGTTATCTACAAATTCAGATGCATATTCACTTTTTAAGTCAAGCAACACTGTAAATAGCAAGTCGCGTAGAAATGTTTCAATATGTAAAATTCATGTGACAAAAATATCGCAACTTTTCCCCCGTCATTAATGCTATAGAGACCAATTCAGACACAGCAATGCTTGAGGTATAAGCTTCCCTCCCCGACAGTCGAGTTAGAGGAATATGGACATAACACAGATTTCAGATGGCAACATCTTTACGAACTTAAGTATTTCTTTTGGTGATGAGACGCAAGAATCGAAATTAAAAGTCTTAGATTCTACACAGTCACTCCGTATCACCACACAGACGCTGAAACATTTTTCGTAACACGCAGCAGTGAATGAAACCACAACTGTTAGTACAAATTCTTTGCAGAAAAATGAACTTGCACTTACGCTTCAGCACCTACTACAAGTAAATAACAAAACGACAAACCCAGTTACAGCGTCAGCTTTCTCAGAGAGTGGCTGAGATTGGCTCAAATGGTTCAAATGGCTCTGAGCACTATAGGACTTAACATCTATGGTCATCAGTCCCCTAGAACTTAGAACTACTTAAACCTAACTAACCTGAGGACATCACACACATCCATGCCCGAGGCAGGATTCGAACCTGCGACCGTAGCAGTCGCGCGGCTCCGGACTGGCTGAGATTGACACACAATTTAAAGAAATTTCAAATACATACCGGAACGAGAAAGCTTCAATTACTGGAAAAATTAACAAAGTAGTTGCTAATGCCGCGGTCGCAAAATTGCAGCGCAAAAACCCAAAAGCATTCGGAACAGATATAGAATTTGGAAACAGAAACAAATAAAACTGACACGAGTGCCAAAGGACAATTTAAAATACCGAAAGCACAGATCGATGAACTTTCAAATAAAGTTGAGCAAATCGAGGTAAATACAGACGATCACTCAGCAGACACGCAACGAATATAGTTTAAAGAAACCGAAAAATTTCTATCTTTAGCGCGTTTTATGGAAGGACAGATGACGGTAAACAATCAACACAAACAAGAAACTAATAGGTTACGCATTCATCTAACTAAAATTGAAAAGCATTTGACACAGGAACAAGCGACACGTGATTGTAGTGAACGGACGAGAAAAAGATTTCGTGAAGAATAACATTTTGACCGATTTAGACGTGAAAGAGACTTTGAAAATGAACGCAAAGAATCACATGCATATTTCTACCGAAAGAACTTTAATGACCTAACAAGACTCGTCGGGTTTAAAGTTTTTCGCAATGGCATCAGTGATTTACATCCCTTGCATTGGATCCAACGGTTTAGCCTTCCTTTACCACCAACCTGGCCAGTGACACACAACATAGAATTTATTTGTAGTTTTTCTGGAACGTGAATCAGCTATGCGGATCTACCCATAGCAAGACAATGCTTTTTTTAGTGGAATTTCAGAATGCATTTCTTGCATCCTATTGGTCAGACATTACACAGCGCTGTGTTAAGGACAAATCAGCAGTTTTCCAAATTTTGAAAATTCACAATTTGCGACCTTAACGTAGTTCTTCCAGCACATGGTACAACAGAACCAACATTTAATAGGACCGTTCAGCCAACCTGCTTTCATCCAGTTTTGTATTTCTGCACTTCCAAGATCTTTACGTGTTTCTTTGCTGACAGAACATCCGAAAGAAAACATCAGTACATTCTGTGACGTTTTACAATTGCTTGAAATTCAAGAATCCGAATATATGTACAAAAACAGAAACAGCCGCAATTATAATGACAAGACTTTCCAGATCATTCAATGACAACAGACAAAAGACACAGGGATAACCAACATTAACAAACGCAATATCACAGTTTCAATAGACCACCACAGTACTACTAGCAACAAAATCCGAATTTTTATAGCAAAAATCAGCATTTTCACAATTCATGGGACACATGAACAGTCCTCCACAGCAACGGAGCAATTCTGCAAATATTACGTGCAAAGGAATAACAGTTTTAATCAGACAATGGAAACTCCAGCTAGCGATATCAAAAATGTAGGAAAAGATAGATTGCTACTTATCGTAAAGAAGACATGTCAAGTTGCAGACAGGCACGATTATAAGACCCTCACAAATAGCTTTCAGCCACAGACTTCGTCAGTAAAGACACACACACACACACACACACACACACACACACACACACACACACACACACACACACACACACACACACACACGCACGCAAGCGCAGCTCACGCATACACGACCGCCAACTCCAGCATCTCGGGCTCTGTGTGTGTGTGTCTTTACTGACGAAGTCTATGGCTGAAAGCTATTTGTGGCTTTTAATTGTAGCTGTCTGCAACTTGGAATAACAATTTGCATATGCATAGGCAACAACCATACAATCACAACAGACAAAACCACCAGTTCCGAGAAAATGACAGATATGGGAACAGACAACAGCAAAATTTAGTTTTGAATGACTCGTTTTCACCCATGACAGTTTAATTCTAATGATGCAGAACGGAGAGCATCTGTACAAATAGCTGACATTTCACAAGCTACATCACAGTGGCGCCACAGTAGCGAACTACAATGACTGGAGAAGAAGAGTACAGAAGATTCATACAAAGGGACAACACGGCGTATTAAAAATGTCACTGACTTTACTGAAAATTTGTTTAAAAGACATGAGAGACACGTTGTTACAAGAAAAAGAAGAACCTCAAAAATAAATTTATCATCCAGCCATCAGCGTACAGATGCAAACATAATTTAAACACAGTTTCAGATTCAGGTTCTCCAGTCTCAGTAATCAGTAACGCAGCATTCAATAAATGTAATTCGGTTGAAATGTTCCCTACTTTACCGTTACATGAAACAAACGTTAGAGGTAGCTGTTTCAGGAAAAGGTGGCGATGGAAAATCACAAATACATTTACAATATACTGTACGAGATCACACTCTCTTAGCAAACTTCTGGATCGTTCAGCTATTAGCAACAGAGATTGAACTTGGCACGGATTTGTTAAAGAGACAAAAAGCAGTATTGCATTTTGGGAATTCGTTCATGCAGTTCACCAGAAAACAATGATAAGCAGGTTACATTGCATTTTGAGAAGAGTTTTTCGGTGGTGGAACGGAAGATCAACACACGTCAAATAAAAACATCAACAGGTACACGTCATTATTCACTGATGCAGAATTTCCTATTATTAATGAGAATGAAGAATCAAATTTAGACGTTTCTCAAACAGTACAAACAAAAAAATGTTTGAAGCAGCAATAGACAGGGATGGGAAACAACCACAGTTGCTGCTACAGACTGATTCTCACGTTTCTGACAACGTTCCCGCAACTGCGCACGGAGTCGTTTACGATTTTCAAGTGAAACTCCACAGTGCTTTTGTTTCTAGACACTACAACATTCTGCTCATTTATACAAACAAAGTAAAACAGGAAATTGAATCTATGCTCCAGCAGAACATAATTGAAATAGCAGCTTGCACGTTGTTCCAAAAAAGAATCGTTCTCTCAGGCTTGTTTCAGATTCAAGACAAATGAATCACATCATTGTAACAGAAACATATAGACCGCAGATATTAACGGGTCTCCGGGAAGTAAGGACGAAGTTGAATTTTGCACCATTTTGTCATATGACAGTTGGCAGCCGCGGTTTTTTTCATGTTTGTTATCTGCAGTCCTTCGCATTAGTAGCGTGATAGCTTCTGTGTGGTGAGCATTGTTGTTTGATATTTATTTTCGTCACGGAGCGGATGACAACTGAGAAACATATCCAAGTCATAAAAAGGTATTACAGAACCAGTGAAATTCCTACGGCAACCGTTCGTGAATTGCATGCCATACTCGGACGTTATGCTGCTCCAACGAATCATCAGTTCGGAAGATGATCCGGAAGTTTGAGACCACGGGTTCTGTTTGGATGTTGCGACATATCCCGTGAGGCGATTGTTCTGCTGAATGAAAAGCTTCCTCAAAAACCTATCTCTCTACGTAACAACCAGGAATGGTCTGCCAGATCATGCGACCTTACGCCTTGTGACTTTTTTTTTTTTGTAGGTATTTGTGAATACGTCAACAAACTGCAAACAATACACAAATTGAAGGACGAAACTAAAAGAGTTATTAACGGCATCCCACCTGATGTTTGTGAACCCGTCATCGAGAACTTCAGTGAACGCATCGCTCATTGCCGTGCGGCCTTGGTTGTTCACATGAAGGATATTATATTTCATACATAAATTGGAGAAGTTACTTAACGTGTTCGTAAAAAAAAAAAAAGAAAAATTACATTTTCAATAAGTTTTGCATGTTCTATAGGACTTAAAGATTCGTCCCTGCTTTCAAATTGCTGCCCAAATTTCGTGGAGTAATTGTATTTTCCACATTCGATGTAAAATCAGGATGGGACTAACTTTACTTTCAAAGTAATTAGTTTCCTTTTATCAAAGTTCATAGTCCGATTTTGTGATTACAACAAGTTTCAGACAGGTCATGATTTTCTTAACATTCCTGCAATTCCAATTATCTGTGTATTCTCGCAGATGAATTTTATCACCAACAGTTAGCGTTACCTTCAGATTCGGAATCACTTTCAGATTAACTTTCACGCACTAAAATTAATAGAAATAGGTAACTGTCAGTATGACTGAGAAACACTCTCATGTTACGCTGCTGCCACTATATGTCGAAATAACTCGGACAAGTACCTGTCTCCAAAATCTAACAGGAAAGCTCTACAGAGCAGTATCTCACACGTACCCGGAAGAAGACCGCCTTAACTAATAGTGTAGTGTCGGCAGACTTGCCAACACTACGCACACTAATTGAAAGAGGCGGCCAAGATGCACGCGCTAACTCACGAAGGATGGAGTGAGGTCTGAAACAGGATACGTAATGAATGCTATAAAGAAAAGTACGTAGCTTCTTGAATACTTAACTTTTAATCCATCATAGTTGTACATCGCTCTTGAAGATACAAATGCTACTCTGTAGATACATGAAGTTACTAATGGCGCCTTGCTAGGTCGTAGCTATGGACTTAGCTGAAGGCTATTCTAACTGTCTCTCGGCAAAGGAGAGAAAGGCTTCGTCAGTGTAGTCGCTAGCAACGTCGTCGTACAACTGGGGCGAGTGCTAGTAAGTCTCTCAAGACCTGCCGTGTGGTGGCGCTCGGTCTGCGATCACTGCCAGTGGCGACACGCGGGTCCGACATGTACTAATGGACCGCGGCCGATTTAAGCTACCACCTAGCAAGTGTGGTGTCTGGCGGTGACACCACAAATAGCGTTACACAGTAGGTACCCTGACGAAGGATGGAGGGGGGAGAACTGACTTGTTGCCTTCAATGCGGAAACCGCTGTCTAGAGGCGTTTGGTAGAAACGGTACGTCTCTGGTGCTGAGCTGAATTCTCCACTATACTCGACTACAAAATTACTGTTAGGCTGGCATAACTCAACTCAGACATACGGCTTTTATCTCTGATTCCCCATGGAACTTCCGAAATAAACTCATTCAAGCATTCAGTCATCGGAATGGTGCACAAAAAATGATAGGGATCAATTGGGAACGAGCATAATAAATACACACATTTTCAGACTCATCTTTCGTCCACAGACCCATTACAACAAAAGAGTAAGGTACGGTGTGACCTGCCTGTTCGGAAAATCTTAATTGACGACTCTTTATTACCTGTGACAGTTTCAACAGTAATTATGCAGAGACGGTGACAGTAGGTGCATCAAACCACTCTTTGTACTGAAGAACACAACAGCGGTATGATATAAAACTGTAGGAGGAGGAAGAAATTAGCGTTTAACGTCCCGTCGACAACGAGGTCATTAGTGACGGAGCACAAGTTCAGATTATTGAAGGATGGAGAAGGAAAGCGGCCGTGCTCTGTCGAAGGAACCATCCCGGCATTTGTCTTAGGCGATTTAGGGAAATCAGAGGAAACCTAAGTCAGGATGGCCGGACGCGGATTAGAACCGTCGTCCTCCAGCATCCGAGTCAGTTGTGATGACCACTGCGCTACTCCGCTCGGTGAGATAGACAGAGATATAAATGTAGGAAACATTTAATCAACTGAGTGGAAATACGAGGATAATTTCTCGGATTGCTGATGGGTTGAAACATTGTTCAGTCGTCTTTTTTCTTTCGTTTTACAATTGGACTTCAGGTCTGGGATAGTAGTGCTCGAACATAGTACGAGTGTGCGAAACCTTTATTAAGGAGGCGATGACATGTTGCTTTCTCCACACCAATGTCTGGACATATCACACTACATGCATTACGCTACATGCTTTACAGTTTTTCAGTGATTTAGTCCAATGGGGGAAAATTAGCTACTCGCTAAATTATGAAACAGTGTTTATTTCAAAATGAAACGACAGTCTATGTAGGAAAAAGATTTCCATTATTAAATACAGAGGGGCCAGGAAAATGTAGACATTCTTTAGCAGTTAATATGTTTGGAACAAAATGACATATCTTTGTAACTTTGCTCGATTGCATAGTCCACTGTTTTCTCCACAGATTTTGATGCGCGTTTTCCAGCAGATGACACTGCAGCAACGAATGAAGTAAGATTCTCGTTTGAGCAACGCAAAGCCGTATTGCAGTGGTACTGAAAATACGAAAACATGATGGAGCTACAACGGAATGGTGTAATGCATACGGAACTCCGCCACCAACACGTACGACAATTTATCGTATTGGGATATTGAGGGTTGAATAACAGGCGGCTTTCTGTTCTAATGATTTTTATTTGTAGGAACAAGTTTTCGGCTTATTAGACCATCTTCAGGTAACTACTGGCTATTGTTTACAAGGAGCTTGTGTTCTTACGAACCAAACATTCTGGACTAAGACACAAGGCACTTCCATACAATCTTTAGTTGTGGTATTGTCTTTGGAATTGCCAAACGGGTCTTTTTACTTTTTGTTCTGTAAAACTGTTCTTTAACATAAAAAATCACTTTTTATTGTTTGTCAGTACCATGTTTGACAACAATTAGAATAGATACTATTACAAAATCACAATTTTTGGTATTTGTTGTGAACAGTTGCACTGGACTCTAATTGTTGGTTGTACAACAGCGACGTTTACTTTGGGGGTTACATTTTGTTATTAGAAGAACTGTGCGTTAATAAATACCAAATAGTACATTGTTACAGTTAGGAAAGTAAACACATAAGGGATATTACATTATATTGGGGTGTGAATTTGTTTACCATTGGGGCACTTTGTGGTTAGTAGCAAGTTCTTTGAGCAGGAAGGACAAAACAGATAAACTAAGCAACAGTGGGGTCTACAAACTAACCTGCACTGACTGCAATAAACTGGACATTGGTCAAAAGGGCCAGGCCATATCAACAAGGCTGACTGAATATGAACCAAGCTGGAGATTAAATAAAACAGACTCTACCTTTGCTGAAGATGTGCTCAAAGAAGGACGTTAATATCTGACACACACAGAAGTGCTACATATATCTAACAAAGGCAGAAAACTTAGCCCACTAGAAGCACTTGAAATTAACACTTAGCCCTAAATCCCCAGCTGGTTCTAAATGACCAATCGCAACTCAGCACATCACCACTCTTAAACTTTATACTATACAGTAAACTTATTACTAACCACAAAGTGTCCCAATAGTAAACAAAATTCGCACCCCAATATAACGTAATATCCCTTATGTGTTTACTTTCCTAACTGTAACTCAACTGTAACAATGTACTATTTGGTATTTATTAATGCACAATTTTTCTAATAACAAAATTTAACCCCCAAAGAAAACATTGCTGTTGTACAACCAACAATTAGTGTCCAGTGCAACTGTTCACAACAAATACCAAATAATTGGAAATTTTGTATTAAAGTGTATTCCAAATAATTCTTATTGTTGTCGTACAAGGTACTAACAAACCATAAAATATGATTTATTATGTTAAAGAACAGTTTTACAGAACAAAGTAAAAAGACCCGTTTGACAATTCCAAAGACAATATCACAACTAAAGATCGTATGTAAGTGCGTTGTATCTTAGTCCAGAATGTTTGGTTCGTAAGAACACAAGCTCCTTGTAAACAATAGCCAGTCGTTATCTGAAGATGGCCTAATAAGCCGAAAATTAGCTCATACAAAAAAAAAAAAAAAAAAAAAAAATAGTAGAACAAAAAACCGCCTAAGTGTTATTCAACCCTCAATATGGAATTGTTCTATCAAGAAGCGACGGAAGAATCCATAAATAACTATTCTGAATAAGTTTGAAAGCGACGGTACTGTTCAGAATGTGCATAAGGAAAGATTTGGACGACTGAAAGCAAAACGTCCAGCTTCAAGCGCTGCGGTTCTGCAACATGTTACTAGGTCATGTCAAAAATGAGTGAGGATAAATTGAAATCTTGTCCTAATTAGAACATACAACTGAATTTTTGAAAAAAAAGAAGCACAAAAAGCTACGTGAAAGGTTAAAATATTATGTTTTAAAACTCATGAGAATACAATGTAATTACACGTGCATAACAATTTTCGACCACAACTTTGTTCAGGAACTCTTAGTCGTTGTGCATAATATTAATTACATTTTCGCTCATTTCTGAATCAATTTTAGTTATTATGACCTCATTTTGTTCCTTTAACTCGGGGATCGCACTCTTGTTGTTGCCGGACAGCACAGAAAATAGTCACACGGCGCCATGTCACAAGATATTTGTGGTTAGTTATGGTATCCATGGCGTCAGATGACGCGCCCTGGAAATTTCTTCTGCAATATTTCTCGTGATACGCTCGCTGTATGTGATATTGCTCCGTCTTGCTGGAACCACATCATTCAGCATCCCATCCCCTTCACTTGGGGACGAAGCTACTCATTTATCACGTAGTGATAATGTACGCCATACACCATCATTTCGCCAGCCAGTATGGCCGAGCGGTTCTAGGCGCTACAGTCTGGAACCGCGCGACCGCTACGGTCGCAGGTTCGAATCCTGCCTCGGGCATGCGTGTGTGTGATGTCCTTAGGTTAGTTAGGTTTAAGTAGTTCTAAGTTCTAGGGGACTGATGACCTCAGAAGTTAAGTCCCATAGTGCTCAGAGCCATTTTTGAACCACCATTTCACAACGTGCGGCATACTCAAAAAAGAGTAAGATTAAATCACTCCGTTTGTCCAATATCCGCACCAAACACTAACTGTGCAGTCAGATGTTATCTGAGTATTCTCATGACCTATTCCGACAGTTACGCTTCGTGGTGTAACCATCCGGCTGACAATTCTCCGATATTCCTCACAAAATTATTATCCGTATTTTAGTTTTCCAAAATCTAGTTGGCGCCATTAAAAATGATCGAATGGCAGTAGTTGTTGTCTAAGTTGAAACTTGTAAGGGTGTAGATGATGATGCTTCGTCAGAATTCGCTGCGTGGTGCTCCTCAAAATGTTCATTTCAAAAATGGTTCAAATGGCTCTGGGCACTATGGGACTTAACATCTATGGTCATCAGTCCCCAAGAACGTAGAACTACTTAAACCTAACTGACCTAAGGACATCACACAACACCCAGTCATCACGAGGCAGAGAAGATCCCTGACCCCGCCGGGAATCGCACCCCGGAACCCGGGCGTGGGAAAAATGTCCATTTCTCTTGATAGACAGCGAATCGATGTTCGGGGACGTCTGTCTAATCTTTCATTTCTGAGGCAATATTTTCAGTTGCGCGACCGGTAACACTCCGCTTTAGTGTGTTAGTATCAGCAGCTGAACCACATTCCTCAAAGTTTTCCATTAATCATCGAAATATCGGATAAATGAGGCCCGTTTCGCCGTCTGAAAATTATACTCAATTTGTGAGGTGTCGCTTAAGACATTTCCCCGTAGTTGTACTAAATTAGAGGGCCCAGTTGGCAGACGTCATACTCAACAGACCTCGCTAGCAAAATATATGTCTTGAACTGAAAATTTTTATTCAGTGGAACTGAAATATCTCAAGTATTTTGATGTAATCTGGTAACAAAGAACAAAATTAAGAAAAGTGGATCTTTTAAATCTAAATAGTGAATGTTGTTGATCTATGAAATCTAACCTAACTAATAATAAATGTTGAAATGAATTTATATGTGTACAATATTTTCAGTTTTCCTTCTTTTGGCGTGTAAATGTACAGGTCGGACGGCTTGCCGACCCCTGAGTACTCAACATAAAGTTATCAGTGTGCGAAACATCGATTTTCCAGATCCAATCCACATATGGCCGAAGTTTATTGTCATTGCAAAGGGCAAACCAATAGGAAATTGTAGCGCTTCAACTGAATTGGTGCACTTTCCGCGTTTTCTTAGAATATTATTTTAAACACACTCCCTTTGTTATATTAGTATCGAATTAATCGATAAATAATTCATTCAGTATGCATGCAGTTGCAGTACAAGGAATATATCAGATCTCAACCACCCCAAATCGAAACGTCAAAGCCGGCTGTTGTGGCCGAGCGGTTCTAGACGCTTCAGTCCGGAACCGCGCTGCTGCTACGATCGCAGGTTCGAATCCTGCCTCGGGCATGGATGTGTGTGATGTCCTTAGGTTAGATAGGTATAAGTAGTTCTAAGTCTAGGGGACTGATGAGCTCAGATGTTAACTCTCATAGTGCTCAGAACCATTTGAAACGTCAAAACAGTACCAAGCTACGAATGAGCTTCCCCATGTGTTGATGCAAAATTTGATATTGATAGGTGCTGGGAGGTTAAATATTTGGGATTACACATTCTTTTATGTGAGAAAATTTGGCCGACAATTACAAAAAAAAATATTCTGGATCTCGACAACAGTGACACCTATCGGTCCGCGTAAACGAACACACGCACACCGGAATCTTATGTATAAAGATTTTGACAACGACAATGCGTTGTTCGATGGTAAAGAGATTCATTTCCGCCGGCCGGAGTGGCCAAGCGGTTATAGGCGCTTCAGTCTGGAACCGCGCGACCGCTACGGTCGCGGGTTCGAATCCTGCCTCGGGCATGGATGTGTGTGATGTCCTTAGGTTAGTTAGGTTTAAGTAGTTCTAAGTTCTAGGGGACTGATGACCTCAGCAGTTAAGTCCCATAGTGCTCAGAGCCATTTGAACCATTTGAAGATTCATTTCCACTAAGTGAAATGTTTGCAGACGATAATTGAGCAGCAGCAAGCGCTGCCAACTTAGCAGAAGGAAAATGGTGCGTAATTTATATTGTACATTCTTATTGGGAAACTCCGTATTTTCTACAATTTTCATGGTGAGAAAAGTATGTAAGCAAGTTTGTTTAAAACAGTATTCTGGAAAGGACACCCGAGTAGGGTATATTCTACTGTGTGCAGTTACCAAGACTACGTCAGACGATAGCAGACCAAGAAAAAAGAAGAAGAAGACACACCGATATGAAACTTCCTGGCAGATTAAAACCGTGTGCCGGACCTAGACTCGAACTCGGGACCTTTGCCTTTCGCGGGCAAGTGCTCTACCATCTGAGCTACCCAAGCACGACTCACGCCCGGTACTCACAGCTCTACTTCTGCCAGTACCTCGTCTCCTACCTTCCAAACTTTACAGAAGCTCTCCTGCGACCCTTGCAGAACTAGCACTCCTGAAAGAAAGGATATTGCGGAGACATGGCTTAACCACAGCCTGGGGGATGTTTCCAGAATGAGATTTTCACTCTGCAGCGGAGTGTGCGCTGATATGAAACATCCTGGCAGATTAAAACTGTGTGCCGGACCGAGACTCGAACTCGGAAGTAAAGCTGTGACTACGGGGTGTGAGTCGTGCTTGAATAGCTCAGATGGTCCAGAGTTCGAGTCTCGGTCCGGCGCACAGTTTTAATCTGCCAGGAAGTTTCATATCTGTGCACACTCCGCTGCACAGTGAAAAATCTCATTCTGAAAAAGAGACAGCATTAAACCCGCTTCTGAGGTACTTACCCAAATTTGGAATTCGTTCCCTCTTCCTTTGCGCCGGAGGTATGTGAAATAATTCTGGGCAAAATTAAGACTCGATTGATAATCAAATAACAAGAATGTGCTGTCGGTCATTTTGTGGAAAAAGGCGGCGGCAGCGGGCAGGCTGAGGTTTCCCGTGGCCGCCCGGGCCGGGGACGACGCAGCAGGTAGATCTCCGGCAATTACAGCCGAGCTGGCAGCGGCAGGCGTACAAAAACCTGCTCAAAGGGCGGCGCGACTGGCCCCGCGCGTGCGAAGCTCCTCACACACGCCCATAAGCACGCACATGCCTGCACACTTGTACGCGCACACACGTAGACACACACACACACAGCCGCTACATGGTCTACAGAAAGAGGCCGGTATTCATTGCGTAGAGCTAGTTATCGTGCTCTTCCATATTTGATCTGTGTTTGTTGTGTAAAGTCCGAAAATAGCTTCTTGAGAAGGCTGAATTTTTTAGCATTGCGCAAACAAAGTAAACCAAATCATAAAGAAAACACAAGCCAATTATCAAAATAATAGTCCGTATGAGTCCGCAGCTCGTGGTAGCGTTCTCGCTTCCCGAGCACGGGGTCCCGGGTTCGATTTCCGGCGGGGTCGGGGATTTTTCCTGCCTCAAGATGACTGGGTGTTGTTGTGTCATCTTCATCATCATCATTCATACCCATTCCGGTCGGAGGAAGGCAATGGCAAACCACCTTCACTAGACCTTGCCTAGTAAAGCGGCGCGGGTCTCCCGCGTCGCTCCCCTACGCTCTGTAAAGAAGTATGGCAGTCATCATCATCATCAGTCCATATGAAGCTCGTCCATTACGGATATTCTGGATCCTGTGATGGTGTGTTGAATACTAATAGAGAAAATTTGAGCGAGTCACTTTTTTTTATATCCGTTGAAACGTCCCATTAGAAAAATTAATGAATTACTGTGCTGATAAACCTCTTACATTATTTGATTTTCAAACAGCTGAGCAGAACTGAACGTACTCAGACATTTCGCTCTTTACCTAATCTGATCAACACTAAACTGACACACAATATTTTTTAGCGCAACGCAATCTGACTTCCAATAATCCCTACAAAAGAATGGCCTTAACTAACATTAACCTATACCTTTCATGTATCACTTACCTCACAAAAATCAATACAGCGAGCGCCACTACTGCCAGCTAAATAAAAGATTCAAACTACTGAAGGCACTAACTACTGATAGGCATTGTTAGCAAATGAAAGATTTTGATAGAGAACAAACAATGTATTTACCTTAACAGTGTTCAAAAGTCATAATATATATAGCAGTTCATGACATCCAGTCTTACAAATTTACTGTCTCTGATGGACACACGTCCAGATCATCCGCTCTCAAAACTCCGCCATTTCTCTCCCCACATCCACCACTGCTGGCGGCTCACCTCCAACTGCGCAACGCTACGCGCTGTTAACAGCCAACTGCCCAACGCTACAATAGCCAACAACAATGCAAACCAGCCACAGACTGCACACAGCACAGCCAGTGATTTTCATACAGAGGGCTACGTGGCTTTACCAATAAAAAAACCTATACAGCCTACTTACACCGTTTACTGGCATAAACTAGTTTTCGAATTTTTGAGGATCATCTTCACCTGCTGCGCGTGGATTTACATGTTTATTCCAGTAGTGTGATGCTGGGTGCTGGCTCTGTGAGAAGAAGAGACATAAAAGACTTCAGTGCATCGCCCTTTGTAACATTTATACGGCGGAAAACAAATTATGTTACTTACTGCTATAGTACGGTCGGCCTTGCAGTTAGTGTCCAACTGTTGCATCCATTGTGATTGCCAATTGACGACACACGTGGGGCGTTCGATAAGAAATTCAACATACATTTTTTCCCAGACAATCTCGGTTTAAAATGTACGGAATTTTTTGTGGGGCCTCTTGGAGTATTTCCGCTTCAGCTTTAATAGTTTCATGAAGTTGCAATAGGTGGCTGCACTGTACGCGGCCATCTAATTGGCGTTTGTAACGGAAATGCGGTCCAACCAGACAGCTATCACTGTTTCTTTTGGCGAAGACAATAGCAGCGCAGATATTTCATAGGCACGTGCACAATGTCTACAGAGGTCTCGCAGTGAATAAAAGCACGGTGAGTCGTTGGGCGAGGCGTATATCATTATCGCAACAAGGTCGCCCAAACGTGTGCTGGCTGGCCGCACACAGCTGTGACTCCTATAATGATGGAACGTGCTGACGCTCTCGTTCTAGGCGATCAACGGATCACAATCAAGCACCTCACTTCTCAACTGGACGTCTTTGTTGGTAGTGCTGACGCACTCATCCACCAGCTGCGATACTTGAAAGTGTGTACTCAATGGGGTGCAGAAGACCATAGAGCTAGCCCAGTTGCGTTTGTGACTTCAGTCTGACAAGTACTCTTCATTGATAAGGGCAAGTATTGCAATTTTATTGCCTGTATTTATGAGTGCACAGAGTCTTTGTACTAGCACTCATGATGATCATCACACAGTGGTTGATGTAGGTTTGCAACAGAAATAAGATTTCTGTTTCAACGACTATCCTGAGTCTCCTTTTGTTATTGATATCATAAAGAGCAACGAAGGATGGTTCAAATGGCTTTAAGCACTATGGGACTTAACATCTGAGGTTATCAGTCCCATAGACTTAGAACTACGTAAACCTAACTAACCTAAGGACATCACACACATCCATGGCCGAGGCATTATTCGAACCTGCGATCGTAGCAAACAACGAAGAACCATCGGTGCAGAGGGGCTTGCGCTCTATGAGGCTGATCGAAACAATTTTTTGACGATCGTCGCCGTAGGTGGTGAAACATGCACTCACCATTTCGAATCGGAAACAAAATGAAAGTCCATGAAGTGGCACCATACGACTTCTCCGCCGAAGAAAATGTTCAATGCTGCACCTTCGGCCGGTAATAGGCATGGCGACGGTCTTTTGGGACTCTGAAGGCGTTATGATGTTTGATGTCTTCCTTCACGGTGCAACGATCAACTGTCAAGTGTATTTTGCTACCCTCAGAAAAGCGTGTTCGACGCCACAAAAATCCGAACGAACTTCTCCTTCTCCATGACAACGCAAGGCCTCACACAAGTCTTTGCAACGGAGAGGAGCTTACAAACCCTCATTGAACTGTTCTTTCTCCTCTGTCCAACACTCCGGATCGTGCTCCTTCCGAATTATAAACATACCAGCCAAAGCAGTCGAAAGGGCCGCATGAATTCTTCTGCTCATTCGAAATTCAAATCATCTGTTTGGCCCAATGAAGGACGCACTCCGCGGGAAGCAGTACGTGCCAGATGGGAAGGTTAATGATGTCGGCTCCGACATCAACCAGTAGAGTTGTGCCCTGCGGGCAAACAAGCGGCGAAAGGCGATCGCATAGAACGGAGATTATACTGAAAAACTGGGTTCTGCAGCCAAAAGAGTTGAGAATAATGTTGTTTATTGGAATCAAAATAATGACCTGATTTCAAAAAATTAATGTGTTGCATTAATTATTGAACGCCCCTCCTACAGTCAGGCTACGTGGCTAAATGTCATCCAACGGACCGACGTCCAATCCTGACTCTAGGATTTTTTTGTCATTTACCTCTTCTCTCACCTATATCAATGATTCAAAGGTGTGAAAATTGGCAAATTTGTCTGTGGTTCGGATTACACGTCAGACTGTATTCTGGATAGATCGTAGAAAGGCAGAGGTGTACCTCCTCCAACAGGACTATGGCCAGTAAAGCACTGCGGTATTCAAGTCAGTCTTTGGGTCAAGAACAGCGGAAGTTCAGCCCTGGTTTGGCCGGAAGCCAAGAGATAATCTTTGCATGTCTGCATCGCCCCATAGTTTTCTTAGGCACCCTCATCTTCTACCACTGGAATGACTAACGTTTACTTTTCTTATAGTTTCGTGACCCCTTTGTCCCCGTTATTATTCCGCATTTGGAGTGGCTGCTCCGCTGCTGCTTACTCCAGGCTTCTTTCGAATTTAAACGTACCAGCCAAAGCAGTCGAAAGGGCCGCATGAATCCTTCTGCTCATTCGGAATTCAAATCAAATATATTTCCCTCAAGCCAATCGTAATAAGGACAAGAAAGCAATTTTATACAAGGCAGTTGTGAGTACTGTTAGTATACCATTAGTTGTATCTTAAAGCTTGAAACAATTGATTAAAATATTATTAATTTCATGTAAATATTATTCATTTGACTTATTATTATTATTCCAATTTATTATTTATTTATTGTATATTAATTATTATTTCAAATTATTATATATTAATTAATATTTATTACATATTAATTTATTATATGTTAAGTATTATTAACTATATATTATATTAATATTATATCACTTATATATTAATTATTTATAATTATAAATCATTTATTATTAATTTGATTTAAATATTATTGATTTTATATGAGACCATTGTGAGTACTGTTAGAATACCATTACGTGTATCTTACAGCTTGAAACATTTGATTTAAAAGGGTTAGTGGTTTGGACAATGTATATTATGCAGTTTTATGAACAACGCACTTTGTGAATCAGCCAGATTGACTACGTGCCGTATGGGTTTGTCATTTTCCTGAAACACGTGGAAGAATCCAGTAAGTACAAAGTGAGTGATTCCCTATTTATTACGTCATTTTGAAGCCTATAATACGGACCCACGAAATTTGAAATGTTAATACTGTCGATTATAAGATGCATTTCGTGACGAAGAAACTTAATTGAAATTTATTCTAAAGACTTTTTTCTATCGGTTTTCTTTTCGGTTTTATAGAACCTGACGTATTTGAGTGGAAGATGCTCTGCTTCTTCACATCTCGTCTATTAAAGTGAGGAGTGCCGGCATTGATGATGTTCTGGAGCACTTGCATAAGTTTCACTCTCTGCGATGGACTATTTGATGAAAATTAGTAACATTATCCAGTGCTTCTACAAAAACAAAATCCTGACAGCATGTTTACAGAACTTGCTAAAATCAGATACATCTTAATGTGTTTGAGTCAGAATGAAATATCTGAATTGTTGATTTGCTTCGTCAAACACTTCTCTCCAGTTTTAGTAAAATCCATTCCGTAATTGGACTTAACTTAAAGGTATAAATATTTTTAGGGAGTCTATATTAATCATTTTTGTCATTTATTATTTTGTTTCATTAGGCATATTTAATAATAAACTTCAATCTATTCAAATAATACATGTATCTGAACACAGATGTTTCATTGTATTTGTATATATCTTTATTATAAGAGAACGTGTTTTCGGCTAACGAAACTGAGCAGTCGATGGTAGGGTGACAGCTTTCCCCCGTGTCCAACGGAAACAAATCAGTGGCTCAGTGGTGAAAATATGCGTGAGCACGATATTAGGTTTACACATTTCGAAGACTATGCTTTGATGTGAATAAGCCATGAAGTGTGTCACATAAGACATTGAACTGAGATTATTTCGTTGGTGCCACAGAGCAGCATATTGTGTAGAAGACAATACTGGATGACTATGTCAAAGCCGCGTATTTAAAATAGTGTACACTCGGGAAATGCAGTCCCACGACATCAGGCTCAGACGATAGTTGCGGCAGTACAGATGTATAACACGTCTGGAGCCATTATTTTCAACGCAGAATCGTAAAAAAGGAACGTTGCCACACTAAACGGAATTCTGCAAAGCTGTGACGTACAGCCAAAGCGGAGATTTTTGTGACAGGCAGTCACAATAAACTGGGCTTTCCATTGCAAAAATAATGTCGTATCTGCTTTCTGTTTAAAATGAAACGTTGCTCCAGTCGTAATATTGTAATCTGTTAGTCTATGACAACGCTGTCATTGCAACAGTACAAATAAGTGAGGCGTCTAGTATCAAAACTGGCCAATTCACTGAAAGCATACCTCTAGAGACAAAACAGTGATGGTCAAAAACGTTCTTTCATTGTTACATCCTTAGTGGTTTAGTATTTAAGTTCTATTGTTTTGTGCAACGTGGTTCATAATGAACCCATTTTTTGTTTTGTTTTGTTTTGTTGGTTGAAGTTCTGACTTGGCCATTTTTGTTGCAACGTTATTTAATTTTACTGTTTTTCATAATACTCTACCCTTTTTAAATTACAGAATCTTGTGAAAAAAGTAATTAAATGAAAATAAAGTGACACTGTAACTACTTTTTTCTTTATAGTAAAAAATAAAGTGCGCAACTTTTTGGAAAGAACATCATAAAATTGAGGAGAATGAAAACAGAACTTCTATCACTAAATGCTTATATTTCACATAGATCTTGAACACAACAAAAAGAAAATGATCTGCAAATAATCAAGCACATTAATGGAAATATTATATTGACACTGTTCGCATTTACTACTATTATTATTTTAAGTCTCCAATTTGCTCTCGTATAGACATCTCACGAGTACCAATGACGCAATATACACATTGCATTACAAAGTAGTGACAAAATACAAGTGCACAGGAAACAGGATTCATTTCGTGCGAATTACGGTAAGGAGCCCGTAAATATGAGCAAAATACTGGTGTTCACAAAGTACAAATGAAGTATGGCTACAAAGAATGTACAAAGTAAGCAATTATTTTGTCTACAGATATGTCACATTGTTGCATAATCTAACAACATACGATACCAAACAAAAGTGCTGCGACATGAAGGCTGTCGTGAAGTCTGTTGCTCATTCCTTGAGATGGCTGGTTGTCCATTCACTGCCTACATGACTGAACCATTCTGATGCACGGCCAAGAATTCAGTGCTCTGTAATGCGGAGACATTACCGATTTGGAGGCACGTCGTTGTTTCGTGTGCTAGTAGTATACGAGGGCTATTTGGAAAGTGAGTTCCTGTTGTTGTTGTTGTGGTCTTCAGTCCTGAGACTGGTTTGATGCAGCTCTCCATGCTACTCTATCCTGTGCAATCTTCTTCATCTCCCAGTACCTACTGCAACCTACATCCTTCTGAATCTGTTTAGCGTATTCATCTCTTGGTCTCCCTCTACGATATTACCTTCCACGCTGCCCTCCAATACTAAATTGGTGATCCCTTGAGGCCTCAGAACATGTCCTACCAACTGATCCCTTCTTCTTGTCAAGTTGTGCCACGAACTTCTCTTCTCCCCAATCCTATTCAAGATTTCCTCATTAGTTATGTGATCTACCCATCTAATCTTCAGCATTCTTCTGTAGCACCACATTTCGAAAGCTTCTATTCTCTTCTTGTCCAAACTAGTTATCGTCCATGTTTCACTTCAATACGTGGCTACGCTCCATACAAATACTTTCAGAAACGACTTCCTGACACGTAAATCTATACTCGATGTTAACAAATTTCTCTTCTTCAGAAACGCTTTCCTTGCCATTGCCAGTTTACATTTTATATCATCTTTACTTCGACTATCATCAGTTATTTTGCTCCCCAAATAGCAAAACTCCTTTACTACTTTAAGTGTCTCATTTCCTAATCTAATTCCCTCAGCATCACCCGACTCAATTCAACTACAAGCCATTATCCTCGTTTTGCTTTTGTTGATGTTCACCTTATACCCTCCTTTCATGACACTGTCCATTCCGTTCAACTGCTCTTCCAAGTCCTTTGCTGTCTCGGACAGAATTACAATGTCATCGGCGAACCTCAAAGTTTTTATTTCTTCTCCATGGATTTTAATACCTACTCCATGGTGAGCTCCTATCAGTAGTGAAATGGAAACCACTATGAAAGTCCGATGAAGCTTTACACAGATGTGTTGGGCAGTATCTCTAGTACGCGCGCCAATCGCATCAAGTCAGTCTTTTCAGTTCTGAGCTGACAGTGAGCACGTAAAGAAGCCTCGAAAATAGTGTCTCCTGTCAAGTACGAGGGCCTATTGAGAAATTTCGTCTGAAGCTATTCAGCCCACTTAACGTATCTGTCATGCATTTCCTTCATCAAGACAATTATCAGCCACATTCTGCAGCGTTTTCGATCAGTGTTCGATCAACCACAATACAGCCCAAATTGGCTCCCTATGAGTTTCATCTCTGCTCACATGAACCGCTGGCTTTGAAGACAACATTCTGGCACAGACAACGAGTTGTAGACCAGCGTAGAGAATTGCTGGAAAGCACTGGCAGCTGCCTTCAATGACGAGGTTGTTGTAAAGTTGGTACAACGCTACGAAAAATGTCTAAGTGAGAGTGGTGACTATTTAGATAAGTAGTTGGAAGTTGTATCTAATGTTGTAAATAAAATATTTTTTATTTTCACAGTGGTTTCATTTCCCGGCCGATCGGAACGTACTTTCCGAATACCCTTTGTACGTCTCTAAATTGATAACTTGAACTCATTTTGGTTAATCTGGTGACTTAGCTGATTTTGATGCTAGACGCCTCCCCAAATGAAAAGAAGAATGGAAGATTAGAGTTAAACGTCCCGTCGAAATCGAAATCACTAGTGATGGAGCATAAGGTCGTAATATTGCAAGCATGGCGGAGAAAATCGGCTGTGCTTTTTCGAAGGAACCACCTGCGAATTTGTCTGGTGGTGTTCACGCAAATCATAGAAAATGTAAATCTGTATGAGTGGTCACAGATTTCAACCATTACCGCCATCTCCCTCGATGTGAGTGTAGTGCTTGCGCCATATTCCTTCCCACACTTCTTCTAGTATATAGTAAAGTAAGTCACATCTGCTCACATTAAGGCAATGCATTTCCTGTTTTGCAGGTTCTGATTTCACACGTAATAACTAAATAACTTCGTGAAGTGAACAGATTTGGAAATCACCATTATATGGCGCCCATGTAAACGTACCGTAAATATGCTTTGTTCTGACTGGCCAAGAACCGAAACCGGCGCGGTATCTGAAATTGACGACAGATGTACAGGTACATGTGTTTCGGGCTGGTCTGTTTACGATATTACGCGCATACATTGCGTTGGGCGCGTCAGTGTGGCCCTGAGCACTAGGGGACTTAACATCTGTGGTTATCAGTCCCCTAGAACTTAGAACCACTTAAACCTAACTAACCTAAGGACATCACACACATCCATGCCCGAGGCAGGATTCGAACCTGCGACCGTAGCGGTCACGCGGTTGCAGACTGAAGCGCCTAGAACCGCACGGCCACACCGACCGGCCGCGTCAATTTGTTCCGATTAACTGAGTGCGTTTGTGGGTGCATGCATGTTTATTATTCAATGGCATTGGTACATTATAGTTGTGGCAACTATGTTTAATGGGGAGAATGACGTATATTTGATTTTCTGGAGCCTGGTTGTTCATGTTTGAGTAAGGTACATGACTACAGCTTTATTGCTTTTGAGTTGCACATACATTTAATTTAATTCTTTTGTCTCCAAACCCGTACGTGGAATTAGTCACTGTTAACTAATACGCTTAAGTTCATTCTGTGTAACATAACGAGATTAGAGCACCAGCTGATTACACGGTCGTTTATAGTGTTTAAATGTAGGTCGATCATTCCAGTTCTGTTTTATGTACGGTATTATGTCAGGAAACTTCAACGCAGTTTTAATATTCCATTAGTGCACCAACAAATCGTCAGTGAAAAATAAGCTTTTTCCTCTACACTGAACCGGGAGGATCCATCTGAAAATATTATATAAAGTACAATCACCCACAATGCGACAATCTTCCAAAGAAGAAGGACCACTAGCCTTCACCCATAAGTGAATGCTGGAATCAGAATTTATCTTACAACGTCTACGACAAGTCAAAGACAAACTCCCTTGCGGTAAAAGGTAGGAATCCTCACTAGCAATAATAACCTCAGAAACAGGTATAGTACGGTAAGCTAAGATTTCACGAGTTTCAAAGGATTCCAAACCGGCTCTTCCTGCATTGTTACAAGCAACGAAAGCTACAGTTAGCCATCCGTTACCCAAACTGGAAGAAGAAGAAACTTTCATTAAAGAAAAATTTAACCTCGCACCACAAAATAAAGTAGGTCCATGAATAAGAACAAATTGAGTAGTTTTACCAACTCCTCTTATTTCGTTCTTTTTACCCTTCGCAGAAGATGTCGAAGCACCAAGAGTGCCGTCCACATTGACAAGTGATTTGTAAACCAGCATGACCTGAAACTGGCACAACTGCAGACCATGGGGATTAGTGGATCCAGCACCACTAATGTTACGACTGTATCGTGGCCCTCGATTGTTTTCACGAGCTCTACCCTGCCTGTTTTATATTGTTTGGACTTGTCCAAAAGCCCTACTTCTGCCACTATAAAACGTGTTTCACATGGGAACGTACATAACAGTGATAATTCGCAACGCTGCAGTTGAAGGTAGACGGGGTCTCGGTCTTCTTGTGAAACCAGTTTAATTGTACCACGGACTCGATCCAAGTGTTAAGTGTTTCATTCTGGGAACACGGCCTCCATGTCACCAACAATTTGTTACGAGGCCGCTACGTACTGGAACGGCATGCCAGACCTTTTTTCGCACTGAGAAAATATGATTCCCAGCGGAGGCGCGTGGTGCCGCCCCCAGGACCGTTGTGCAAACGATTTAGATTTTATTGTACCATTTCACTAAGGTAAGCTATTTGTTATACATAAGGCGTCAAAAATGGTGGCAAATGAAAAGAAAGCACTTTAAGTACACAATACTCCGAAAGTTAGTTTTTTTTATTAAATACTGGTTCGGTCAGGAAACGCTGTAGAAAACAGAGTGATTCTGAGACCAAAGTTAAATCAAGTTTTTCACACGTTGTTTCCAACAGAATAGAACAATTCACCCACTTTGCAATAAATACTAATCCTCGTACGCAGTTCGTGGTCGTGCGGTAGCGTTCTTGCTTCCCACGCCCGGGTTCCCGGGTTCGATTCCCGGCGGGGTCAGGGATTTTCTCTGCCTCGTGATGACTGGGTGTTGTGTGATGTCGTTAGGTTCGTTAGGTTGAAGTAGTTCTTAGTTCTAGGGGACTGATGACCATAGATGTTAAGTCCCATAGTGCTCAGAGCCATTTGAACCATTTTTTTACTAATCCTCTCTTGAGTCCGCTCTCTTCCTTCATATGCTTAAATGCTCTGTCGTAGAGATGTTATGTTAGTGTTGTACTGCCCGGGGTGTAAACGGTGGTGTTAACATACGCTCATATAAAAAAAAATATTAACCTAAACGGACACATGACGTCTGTAGGTCAGCTTCTGCGTCACAATAATTCACTAAATTATTCTCGTCACTTTGCAAAACATCAAACGTTTTGATGCTTCAACCCCTCATTCATTTGCAATATTTTTTGGTTTGTCGTGTTTCAGCAACATTCTGTCATCTTTAAGGATGCTCATACTTTCCTATGCCATTGTTTTGTACAGTATGCACTCCTTTCAAATACGAAATGTCTGATATGTGTGTTAGTTAACTTACGTTGTCAAATATCATCTGCGTGTTATGATCTATTTCTGGCGCAATGAAAATAAAAGCACAAACAACAAAACATTGCTTCGCAAATGCTTCAAAAATGTATACGCACATTGAACTGCCACAGAAAATATATTTCCCATTCTATAAGGTTCAATTTCTGGGAGAAAGCAAAGCTATATTTCTGCAACAGGTGGCAGCAGAATCGTCACTCTCGCTACTCAGGGGCGAGGAACATGGCTTTGAAGCACGGAAGGTGGTGATTAATCGGTACTGGAAGTTTGAGAATGTTGCTGCGGTTACAAGACGGTGGAGAAGTGAGTATAGTATAGAGCCACCTTCAGCGAGATGGATTCGAAGCTCGTGGAGCAGTGTGTGATGTGTATAGAGGCCGATCAGGGCGACCTCTGTACGCCTTCAACTGATGAATTCTCGGCTCAAAAATCTTCAAGGCAAGAGGCTTGTCAGAGTAATGTTAGTGCTAGTAATGCGCTATTCATTCTGAAGAACGGTATGTTTCGTGTGCTCATTCCAAGGCTCGTGCAACGTCTAAGTGATGATGCAGATCGAAGATTAACATTTTGTGAATGGATTCAGGTCGGATAAAGCCCAATCCAGACTTATTGGAACTGTCAGGAGCCGCAGTTTTGTGTGCTGGACTGAAGATAATCTTGAAAAGATTGTGAATTTGCGTGGTGTAGATGTGTGGTGTGTCTGTATGGGAACTAATTGGGTCTTTCCACCATATAAGTAATGTAACTGGAGAAAAGTACCTAACAATGCTTGTTGATTCCATACGCCCTGCCATTCGTGCATTATACGATAATGACAAGTTTTATTGCTATCATAGGGTAGTGGATAGGATGCAAGGGGCAAATCGAATATAGTCCGTGCTCTCCAGACCTTACACCACTCGACTGCTTCTTCTGGGGCACAGTAAAAGATGAGGTATACAAACGTAAACGACGTAACCTGGAGACAGTTGCAAAGAGATTCAATTGGTGTGCGCGGGAATTCCATTGGACACTTAGGTACGATGCACGGAATCAATGCTGGCTCGTAGCCAGAAATGTATTAAAGTAGAAGTCCACCATTTTCAACATTAATCAGAATGAAACTACCACTACTTTTCAGACTTGACTTTAATATTTCCACTTCCAGAAATTTAACCCTACAGATCGGAAAATAAGTTTTCTATGACAGTTTAGAGAGTGTACTGTATCAGGCATCCATCACTCTAAGGTCTACACTATAATTTCACAAATCAATGGTTTAAATAGAGTGGTCACATCAGAATCCGATATCAGATCAACACTCATTAGACAAAAACCTTCGTAATCAATATCGGTATAGCAGTGTAGCACGACTTGGTATATCATTGAATGGCTCAGAAAAAAAGTTCCTGAATCTGTACTTCTACATTCTATGAAACACAGTACGGGACGCCAACGAACTACTGTTGGAAGTGCACGGACAAGTGAAAAAGAATGTAATGACTGAACATCATAAATTTTCACTGTCAGGGAGTAGAATACTCATTTCCGCCCTCTGATCCGCATCTTACTCACCACGGCAACCAGAGGGGTCGGTGTTTCCAATAACATTGGAGATAACATGCAGAGATTTATGGCTATATATGACATTTTCGTTTATTTGGAGAAATGCATATGGGACCTGAAGATGACATAGTGAAATGCTGAAACTGGTAGCCGTAAAAACAGAATAAAATAACATCTTAAGTTACATGGCTGCTGGTGAATTTCATTGAGATTGACAAGTACTTAACCAGCCGATGTCCCCTATCCACGACGGAAAAAAAGAGACGGAATGCCATTTTGAGACTTTTCAAAAAGGTTCTTAAACAGACATCACAACTGGAAGAAAAATCGTCAATTTTTCGTGAAGAGGTCTTTTTTTTTCTTGCCGACAGCTGCAGAAGGCAGGTGGTGTGGAATGCGATGTAGGACACAGATGGCTCAGCTCATGTGGCCATTCATTGACTGCAGTAATGAGGGACAGGTCTGTGTAGATGAGCGGATACCAGAGTAGAACTAAGATGGTAATTATGGAAGGCATTGGTGACGGTAGTAAGGTTGGTTGGTTGGTTTGTGGGGTTGAAGGGACCAGACTTCAGAGGTCAAGCGTCTTTTTCCACGACCATGAAACATCCACAAGGAATAAAAACAATCAACGGAGAGGACAAGGGACGACACAGAACAAGAAAGACACAGACAAAGACCAGAAAAGAGGAATTAAAAGCACACAGAGTTTTACAGTGGTTGGCCGACCATGGAAACAAGAAAAGGAAAAGCCAACCACCAAGAGACACACTAAAAACCCCAATCGAAAACCGTAGGCCAAATGCCAGAGTCAACACACAAAAGAGACAAACCTTCAGATTGAGCGATAAAAGCTTCCTGCTCGAATAAAACTCAAAACGAAGCCTGCCATTGCAGCGTCATCCGTTAAAAGTGCACGGAGCGTATTAGGCATCGTAAACGTCTGCCTAAGCGCAGATAAAAGCGGACAGTCCACCAAGATGTGGACCACTGTAAACGCTGATCCACTGCTACATAGAGGTGGGTTCTCGCAGAGCAATAAATGACCGTGCATCAGCCAGATGTGGCCAATGCGTAGCTGGCAGAGAACAGCCGAGTCCTTGCGAGAGGCTCGCATAGACGAGCGTCACACACCTTTAGTCTCCTTGATGGCTCAAAGTTTATTGTGTGAAGGCAGGGTGCGCCATTCATCACCCCAGGTACTAAGGACTTTCTGCCACAAGACTGACTGGAGGTCACATTCCGAAAGGCCAATCTCCAGGGCCGGTTCACTGATAGCCTGTTTGGCCAGCCTGTCAACACGTTCATTACCCGGCGCAGGAGACGAGAAGTAGGCAACCCATTAGATATTGGGTTCAAAGTCTGCTACACGACAATAAGTAGCATGCAAGATCTTGGTGCACAATGGACAAACAGAAAACATCACATAAGGCGTTCTTCCCCAAATGGTACGCACTATCCACATAAATTTGGAAAAGGTGGGGTCAAACCCGAGAGGCGTCAATCACCGAAAAGCTGAAACGTTGTAGACTCCCTTTAGTTGCCTCTTACGACTGGCAGGAATACCACGGGCCAATTCTAACCCCCGAACCCGCAGGGGGTAAGGAAGTAAGGTTGTAAGCAGAAGTAGATAACTGGCAGTACCGGTAGCTGAGTAACGTGGGTCCAGATCATAGTAACTGAAATAAAGTAGTTGTCGTTATTGTGGGGACGAGTAACACCAGTTCGTTTGAAGTACAGTAACTACCATTTTATAGATGCAGAGAGACTGTTCGATGCTGTTTGAGCTGATATGAGTTATTTTAGTTGTAGGTAATATGTTACAACTGTATTATATAAGCCGGCCGAAGTGGCCGTGCGGTTAAAGGCGCTGCAGTCTGGAACCGCGAGACCGCTACGGTCGCAGGTTCGAATCCTGCCTCGGGCATGGATGTTTGTGATGTCCTTAGGTTAGTTAGGTTTAACTAGTTCTAAGTTCTAGGGGACTAATGACCTCAGCAGTTGAGTCCCATAGTGCTCCGAGCCATTTGAACCATTTTTTGTATTATATAAATAAAATGCTCGGTTGCTCCAGTTCCCCATTGTGTGGTGTAACGATTTTCTCGATGTAGTCTTTTATTTTTCTAATAGCGTATAATACACGAGTTATTGTTTTGACGACGAGTCACATATTTGTTTCTACGCAACGTTTCTCTAGTGATTTGGTTTTTGTGTCACTACAAAAGAAGTTAATTGATTCTCTTTGTGGCAAAAGCTTTCTATTATATTAGGTGCAGTCTTGACATTTTTGTGTTATCAGTCCACTGGTTCGATACGGACCGCCACAGGTTCTTCTCCTGTGCCAACTTATTTATCTCACAGTACCACACGCACCCAGTTATTAGTTCGATATATTCCAATCTCCGTCTTCCCCTGCAGTTTTCATCCTCCACAGCTGCCTCAACTAGCTAGTAAATTATTCTTTGATGACTTAACCCATGTCCTATCTTCCTATCCTTTCTTTTTGACATTTTTTACACACGTTCCTCAACTCTTCAATTATGCAGAGAACGTTCTCATTCCTTGTCTTATCAGTTCACCTACTTTTCAACATCTTTCTGTAGCATCACATCTCACACGCTTCAATTCTCAACTTTTCTAGTTTCCTTACAGTCCATTAACGTACAAGTCAGCAGTTTATTCCTAAAATTAAGGCCAATGTTTGATATTTGTACACTTATTTTGGCTAGGAATGCCTCTTTTGCTGTGCTGGTCTGCTTCTTATGTCATTCTTGCTTCGCCCATGATCAGTTATTTTGCCTCTGAGATAGCACAATGCTTCACTTCACCTACTTCGTGGTCCCCAATTCTGATGTTAAATTTACCGCTTGTCTCATTTCCTGCTAATACTCAATACTTCCTTCTTTCGTCGGTTTACTCTCAATAGAGATTCTGTGGTTGTTACATTGTACATTCCATGTAATTCTTTCTCATTTTCGCTAACATCAGCGAATGTTAACATTGATTAAGCTAATCCATTACGAATATTTTAGGACTCGTGACTGGAAACTGAATGCAAATAGATAAAACTGCAACCAGTCACTTTTTTGATTAGTTATTTATTATTCTATGAGCCGGTTTTCGAACCTTTTCAGGTTAATTTTCAGATGATTTTCTGGAAGTTACGTCACTATTTCTAGCATAATGCTGGTTTCTGGCTGTGAGAGTGACAAGAAGATTGAACACGCTGTAATGTATCGCCATGACTACTGTTTATCTGTAGATATGGATGCAAAATTTAGTTTTTCTATTACTGCGACAGTATGGGCGGCGTTTTTCGTTGGTGTCCATCTGTCTGCTGCCATTGCTGGCCATTGGCACAACATACTATTTAAATCTGTAATGCGTTATGTATTACATTTTATTCTAAATCACATGTCAAAAAATTACCGTGCAGACGTAGTTAGACATGGGTAAACACTGACCGGTTAAAACCGATATCTGTGTTTTGGCTCTGAATAACCGGTACTATTCGGTATTTGTTGAGGGTATTTTTGTTCTGTCGTTGCAACTACAAAAATGTGTGACATTTTCACCAGACGCGTTTCGCTTTATTGAGGTAAAGCATCATCAGTGGTCTGTTATTAAATTATTTGCATTTTGATTTGCTTTTAGATCTAAAATCAGTTCGTTCAGAATAAATTGATTTGTACTTACGGTGATTTTCGACTGATTTCTCGCTTACATCGGGAAATGCTGTCTGCTAGCACATCGTTGTTTTTCTGTGTTAAACACTGATAATTTTGTTCTAATTTTCAGATGTTCTGCAGCACTATGTATTTCTTATATTATTCACAACGAACTTGTATGCACACCACTGTATTCTGTTTGTTTTTCTACTTTATGTGTTGTGGTTTGTGTTTTGTAGTGTTGCCAACATAATCTTTCCACTACTTTGTCTTTGACCTACAACCTTTTCTTAATTAGGTTATTGTTTGTGTGTAATTCCATTTAATTTTGTTTCTGTGTATTTACGTACAGTATATAAATACATAGAAACATAATTAAATAGAATTTACGTACAGTTTCAGAACTAAAACACAGGTATCGGTTTTAACAGGTCGGTTTTTACCGATCCCTAGCTACAGCTGCACAGAAATTTTTTGACATGTGATTTAGAATAAAATGTAATACATAACGCATTAAAGGTTTAAATAGTATGTTGTGACAATTACCAGCAAGTTACTGATCACATTAAAATCGCGGCCCTTGTAAACGCTTAGATTTCATTAGCGTTACAAACGAATTCATTATTTCCCACGCAGAAACTCTGCACTATCAGGCTCAAATTTTCGCTTCAGCCGGAACTGCATCATATTCTTCCCTGTTATTTTATGGCGGTTACTTCACAAGAGCTTCATATGGGCGGCGTGTGTGACACGAACGGATAACAACGAACATGTCTGAAAAGAAGCAAGAGTGCCGTAACAAAGATCTTAATTAATACCTTTTCACGTCCTGCCTGTATCGCTGAATAGGGAGCTAACACTGACGCGCCGTTTCTCCCATCGCAGGTGGCTGCCAGTGACGAGAAAAGAAAAATTTCACTCCGCGCGTCTTTGTAGAGAGCCGTATGATTATAGCTTTTAATAACTCCGCCGTAAAGGATTTCTCGGATGAATCGGTCGCTGCGGAGGGAATCAGGAACAACAGCGACCGCAGCGCCCACGGCAGTGGGAAGTATCATCAGTGGGAGGACACAGTTGGCGAGGGGACGTTGGAAGGGGAAGGCGAGGAGGCAAGGTTCGCGCCACCCACGGACAGGGCCCACCGGCGTTCCACAGGGCGGTGGCAGCTTCCAGTCACACTCATTCCGCACTAGTGGAAAACGAAAGCTTTTGGCGATTGACGAGCGAGCGGCCGCGTCTTTTCTTCCCTTCGTTCTGCCCCAAAGTGAGCTACGGGGAATAATGGGGACCCGGGAGAGGATGAAGTGACAGTGGCTGTGGGCAGAGGTTCAGGGGGTGGGAATCAATTAATGGGGGTACGGTTCATTAGTCAAGAGGGTGGACAGCATGAAAGACGCGGTGCAGGGCGCGCTAACGGAAAAAAAGGGGGTGCGAGGCTCTCGGGGGCAGCCCTCTGTGGTCCCGTGATTGAAACATCAACGGGCGACGCAATAGCGCGGGTGGGGTCGGGCGCGTGTTGCTTCTTCACTTCAGCACCACCTGTAGCGTCCGCAGGTGCACTCCAGAACTTGACACCTAGAAATAAGCCACCACGGTATTTTACCATCACACTATGGTAAGAGATCATAAAATTAAAACTTACTTATATGTCGTACAGCTTTCATGGTAAATGGAACTTAAATAAAACTGCAAACAGCTGTCAAGTGATGATTTACTCACGAGCGGTTTCGCTGCGTTAAAATAGCGCTTCCAGGTGGTTAGTAGTGTCACATACACGACTGGCTATTAAAATTGCTACACCACGAATATTACGTGCTACAGACGCGAAATTTAACCGACAGGAAGAAGATGCTGTGATATGCAAATGATTAGCTTTTCAGAGCATTCACACAAGGTTGGCGCCGGTGGCGACACCTACAACGTGCTGACATGAGGAAAGTTTCCAACCGATTTCTCATACACAAACAGCAGTTGACCGGCGTTGCCTGGTGAAACACTGTTGTGATGCCTCGTGTAAGGAGGAGAAATGCGTACCATCACGTTTCGGACTTTGATAAAGGTCGGATTGTAGCCTATCGCGATTGCGGTTTAACGCGTAGCGACATTGCTGCTCGCGTTGGTCGAGATCCAATGACTGTTAGCAGAATATGGAACCGGTGGGTTCAGGAGGGTAATACGGAACGCCGTGCTAGATCCCAACGGCCTCATCTCGACCCCTGAGTTAACAAATGGGGACGTTCGCAAGACAACAACCATCTGCACGAACAGTTCGACGACGCTTGCAGCAGCATAGACTATCAGCTCGGAGACCATGGCTGAGATTACCCTTGACGCTGCATCACAGACAGGAGCGCCTGCGATGGTGTACTCAGCGACGAACCTGGGTCATGTCATTTTTTCGGATGAATCCACGTTCTGTTTACATCATCATTATGGTCGCATCCGTGATAGCGACATCACGGTGAACGCACATTGGAAGCGTGTATTCGTCATCGCCATACTGGCGTATTGCCCGGCGTGATGGTATGGGGTGCCACTGGTTACACGTCTCGGTCACCTCTTGTTCGCATTGACGCCACTTTGAACAGTGGACGTTACATTTCAGATCTGTTACGACCCGTGGCTCTGCCCTTCATTCGATCCCTGCGAAACCCTGCATTTCAGCAGGATAACGCACGACCGCATGTTGGATGCAGAAAATGTTCGACTGCTGGCCTGGCCAGCACATTCCCCAGATCTCTCACCAATTGAAAACGTCTGGTCAATGATGGCCGAGCAACTGGCTCGTCACAATACGCCAGTCACTACTCTTGATGAACTGTGGTATCGTGTTGAAACTGCATTGGCAGCTGTACCTGTAGACGCCATTCAAGCTCTGTTTGACTCAATGCCCAGGCGTATCAAGGCCATTATTACGGCCAGAGGTGGTTGTTCTGGGTACTGATTTCTGAGGATCTATGCACCCAAATTGCGTGAAAATGTAATCACACGTCAGTTCTCGTATAATATATTTGTCCAATGAATACCCGTTTATCATCTGCATTTCTTCTTGGTGTAGCAATTTTAATAGCCAGTAGTGTAGATGAGCTCACGGAGACGCCCTCAGCATTCGTAGTCACACAGTTCAACATCATGAAGAGGAGAAGTCGTCAATAAATAATAACCGACAGAATATTGGGGAGAATAGTGCAGGGGATGAGGCACCTGCAGTTGATTGCTGCGAGGGTAAAGCACTAAATTAGTATACAGCAGACAGCCTCCAGTGTATACTTCATGAGACACTGCGGACAGGTTTGGAATTTAATCCAGGACAATGGCGTGAAAATTGGTGATCAGAAACTTTACGCCAGCACCTCTCCTCCTCTTGCCGGCCGAATAATGGCTTCAATGCCATTACTTCGAATGGTTTTAATCTCCGAATGAGTTGCATTGTAAAGTTTCGGACGATTCATGTTGCACAGTAGTTTCAGATCATAAACCGATAAGCCATAAATACAACGTGTTTAACTCGAAAGGCTTACCTGTCAATATGTAGGGGAAACAACGAAATATGTAAGACAATGTGAAAACTTTTTGTGTTGTCGAAACATGTTACGGCGAACTGATAAGCAACACGGGAATCAGTTGATTTGTTGACCCCCTACAAAGTGGTAGAAGCCTAAACTACTATTTACTCTTTGTCCCACTAGAGTTCAAGAGAATGCAGACCCAAGACCCAAGTGGGAGAATCCAATTTACGGCATTTCCCGCTATGCTTGGGAGAAAGAAACCATTTACTTAAGTGGCAGCCAGCATGGTCCCCATCGCCCATTAGTGGGCGTTCCAGTTTTCTCGGCGTGTGGTAGGCGGCATGGATTTTAAACACATTTTCATTAGCTTTTCATAAAATTTTGGTATACACTATTTGGTAAGTAATTATTATTATATGCTTCAAATTTCTGTAATTCTTCCTTCTAAAATCTCTAAAGTGAAGTTACTTTTCTAATTTATTAATCACTACGTCTGTGGTACCGGTCGGGAGGTAGAAAATTTTGCTACTAACGGAGATAACAGAACTGGGCGGTAGGTGAAAAAGGGTGACATCTAATCTAATTCTTTACGTGCCCTGCTAACTTTATAAAACCGATTGCGAGAGAAAACGAAACCGATTTTTTTCACAGCACAGCATTTACTTTCGCGTAATCGCTTTCAACGGAACACCTGCAAATTGTTGTTTAATTTATTTATTTATACGTTTGTATAGATAAATCATGAAGTTGTCAACGTTATGATAAGTTGCGACAACTGCGTAACACACGTACTTCTAAAACTTTTGCGCAAGTGCTTTTCAGATGACTTGTTTATATTATTTCGATTAAATTTACATCTACAAATGGTTCAAATGGCTCTAAGCACTATGGGACTTAACATCTGAGGTCATCAGTCCCCTAGACTTAGAACTACTTAAACCTAACTAACCTAAGGACATCACACACATCCATGCCCGAGGCAGGATTCGAACCTGCGACCGTAGCGGTCACGCGGTTCCAGACTGAAGCGCCTAGAACCGCTCGACCACACCGGCCGGCGCTTACATCTACATCCACACACGTGCTCTGTAAACCACCGTACGGTATAAGGTGGATGGCACCTTCTACAATTATTAGTCATTTCCTCTCCTAATTCACTCGCTAACAGAGAGACGGAAAACGACTGTCTAAAAGTCTCCGTACGAGCCCCAATTTCTCGCGACTTATCATCATGGAGCAGTAGTATCGATCTGATGTCGGCCTCAAATACCGATTTTCTAAATGTGTGCATCAGTGCCTTGCGAAAAGAGCACCGTCTTCCCTCCAGTGATTCCAATTTTTCACGAAACATCTCCGTAATGCTTGCCTGCTGTTCAGAACCAACCGGTAACAAATCCAGCAGGACGCCTCTGAATTGCTTCAATGTCTCCCTTTATCCGGAGTTGGTGGGCATCCCAAACACTAGAACAATGCTCAAAAATAGGTCACGCTAGAGTTCTATACGGCGTCTCCAAATATAATTAAATCGAGCCTTCGCCTTCCCTACTATCAACCTGACTACTTCTTATGTTTTTGCAACGGTATGCCGAGAAATCTACCGCAGTGCTTGGCACTGGACTCGCGTCAGCAGGATGACGGTTCCGGCCATGGTGATTTAGGTTTCCCGTGATTTTCCTAAATCGCTTCAGGCAAATGCCGGGATCGTTCCTTTGAAAGGGCACGGCCGGTTTGGTTCCCTACCCTTCCCTAATCCGGTGGGACCGACGACCTCGCTGTTTTGCCCCCTATCCCGAATCAGCTAACAAACCAACCAAGATATTTAATCGAAGTGACTGTGTCAAGCTGCACCCTACTACGCTGTATTCAAACGTTGCAGGGCTGCCGAGCGAGGTGGCGCAGTGGTTAATACACTGAACTCGCATTCGGGAGGACGACGTTTCAGATCCGAGTCCGGCAAGCCTGATTCAGGTTTTCCGCGATTTCCCTAAATCACTTCAGTCAATTGCCGGAATGGTTCCTTTGAAAGGGCACGGCCAACTTCGTTCTCTAATGCGATGGGGCCGATGACCTCGCTGTTTCGTCCCTTCTCCTAAACGAACCAAGCCTTACAGGACTATTTTTCCTACTCATCCGCATTCACATTTTTATACATTTAGGGTAAGCTGCCATTCATCACACCAACTAGAAAGTTTGTGTAAGTCATCTTTTATATTTTTGCAGTCACTCAGTTTCATGGTAGTTATGTTGAAGTGATTTACTCAATACTGATGTGAACAAATGCTTCGATCCAATAATACATTGTTAATATTTTTCAAATCTTAAACATCTGTGGCTTACTAAAAGTGTTGGCGATGGCAAGTTATATTTCGAGTGGTAGCTGCTGGCTGGTTCAAAAATGTTCAAATGTGTGTGAAATCTTATGGGACTTAACTCCTAAGGTCATCAGTCCCTAAGCTTACACACTACTTAACCACACACACACCCATGCCCGAGGGAGGGATCAGCCGCACAGTCCATGACTGCAGCGCCTTACTGCTGGCTGAGGAACAGTAACCAAGTGTGACCCCTCCCGACAACCTGCCTGCTCTGTTCACAGAAAATGCAAGTGTTTGGATGAACAAAAGTATACGGAGACCGCTGCGAATAGTTCTTCTGCCTTAGCCTTACGACTCCCCCGATGAGGCTCAAAAGAGCGCAGCTAACGTGATTTTCGGTCTGATACTGTGAAATGCCCGCTACATTATTTGGCCGAAGGCGAAAGCGAAATGCTGTGAGGCGCTGTGTTGGCAGGGCACGGCAGGTAGCGCTCCAGCAGAGGCGGCTGGTCTCCCGCTGAGAACACAGCGCAGGCGGCTGCTGTGAGCCACACACTACCCTAGGTGAGTCCCAGTAGCCGCCCCCACACCACTACCGCTGGAGTGGAGCCGCACAAGCACTGCCGAAGCGAGTAGCGTACAAGCTGATTCCAACAGATTCTTCCTACGTAGCATGTCTTGGGTTGTCTCATAGGTACGCTCGTTTTGCTCGGGCGTTCCATCTATAGAGTCTGCAAACCCTGCACCCGCCGTGCCTCCGCACCTCCCCCCCCCCCTCCGCCCCCCCCCCTGCCTGGTTCAAATGGCTCTGAGCACTATGGGTCTTAACATCTGAGGTCGTCAGTCCCCTAGACCTAAAGACATCACACACATCCATGGCCGAGTCAGGATTCGAACCTGCGACCGTAGCAGCAGCGTGGTTCCGGACTGAAGCGCCTAGAACCGCTCCGCCACAGCGGCCGGCCGGAATTGGATGGAACAGCGTGCGTGTGTGTTTACAAGCTATGGAAAGCAAGATGTCCGAAATGTTTGCGGCATCTTGTACTGTTTTACTATCGTAAGGGGAAAACCGCCACACAATGCCGGCAGAGGACTGGTGCTGTATACGTGGACGCTGCAGTAACTGCTCGAAAATGTCAAAAGTGATTTAGTCGATTTCGAGTTTGGAATTTTGCCCTACCAGACGAACCTCGATCTGGACGATCAACGGTTCCGAACGTGGACCAGCGTAATGAATTGATAGTCAACAATCCACGAATGACAACGCGGTTGTTGGCATTGGGGCTCAATATCGCCTTTGGCACTATAGCTAGTACCAACAAGAAACTGGGTTATTCGCGATGTGTGGGTTCTTCGTGAGCTGATTAATGCGAATCTGATTCAGCGCGTGTTCATCTGTGACTCTTTACTGAGACATAATCAGAATGGTCCTTTTCTGGACCGGCTGGCTATAGGAGATGAGAAGTGAATCGTGTACAGCAACACCCGGAAGAGTAAATCGTGGCGCAAGACAGGGCAGCCACCACTGTCGGTTCCTAAACCAGGGCTACATCTGAGAAAGGGTCTGCTGTGTATCTGGTGGAATTGCAAATGCGTCCTCTATCATGAACTTCTTCCGGCCGCTGTGGCCGAGCGGTTCTAGGCGCTTCAGTCCGGAGCCGCGCTGCTGCTACGGTCGGAGGTTCGAATCCTGCCACGGGCATGGATGTGTGTGATGTCCTTAGGTTAGTTAGGTTTAAATCGTTCCAAGTCCTGAGGACTGATGACCTCAGATGTCCCGTAGTGCTTAGAGCCATTTGAACGATCTGAAACTATCACTTCCTTGAAATACTGTTCGCAGTTGGATCGTCTCAAGGCACTCATTGATGAGAAAAGACCGGATTTGGGACACATGTTGACTTTCACCACGAGAACGCCAGACGGCATACATCTATGGGGAATCATCAAAAGCTGCGTACGTTTGAGTGATCTGTTTTACCCCAACAACTGTATTTGCCAGAGACTGCGCCTTCCGGCTTTCGTCTGTAGAATTCCCTGAATGGCAAAAATCTCACCACCTTGGAGGACTGCAGACTGAACATCGAACAGTTTATCAACGTGAAAACCTCCACATTTTGGAAGAATAGCATTTATAAGCTTCCAGGGCAATACCAATACATTGTTGACAATAGTGGTGTATATAGCAAGAAATAAATAGTTTGTTTACAAAACCGGTCCGCCTTATTTAGTAATGTTGTGCACCACCTTGTGTATGAAGTGAGTAAGCAGACAGGCTGGCACCATTCTGTTGTAGCTGTGCTGCTGCCAGGTGTTTTCCAAAGTGTTCTTTGTGATTGCACTGTAACGAAAAGTGAACGAAATTATTCAGTCTACCCAATATATTACTAGCGAGGAGAACACGGCAAGTGCCGTAACTCGATTTCCCCGTAACTTCGATCAGTGGAAGAGGAGTCAAAATAAGCGGACACCTGTCTCGGCTTATCCGTAAATATTCGACCGTTTCTGAGAAAACGACGATCAATATTTTCGAAGTACTTTGTGAATTCAAGCGAGTATGTCTTTCGACCAGAGCGGTAGCACAGTGGCTTTACAGTTTTGTGCCCTATGTTCGAAACCCGATAACCACTTTTTAAATTTTTGTTTTTCATTTATCTATCCATGCCCACCGAATATTACTACTCGAATGTTTTCCAATGTATATTGAAGTAATGTTCTCTTTTTCGTCCGTTGGCTTATGCTGAATGAATTTTTAAAAAAGACAATAATCGAATGGAAAAATTATTTCATATTGCTCTCGGTGCAATTTCTGTGGTGTATCTTGTTTCATAATCAGTTGCAAGCGCCAGTTTTCGGAAAAGTTATACGTTATTCGTGGTCACCGCGAAATTATTGCCAATGCGTGAAATCTTCATGAGTGTTAACGACGTCTCGTTGCCGAATGAAAGTCATACGAAGAAATGTGTCGCTGCGGCAAACCTGCCTTCCCGCGATGATCGTATTAATCGGAATTTCTAATTTCGAATGTTTCTCCGATCGGTATCATCCAAGGGAATGCACCAAACCTTCCTGAAGAATAAACGTAAGAATAAAATATAATTATTAATAGATGACTTAAGAATGAAATGTAAGAATATGAGAATTTAAAAAGATCGTATCCCCTGAAAATACATTGACACATATATTATCTAATAAATTTATGACACTTACTGTAAAACACAGAGGTGATTTTATAATTAATATAGTGCCCTTGTGTCCGCTAACTTGATAAGAAACATTCGTCTAGCGATCTTCTACCGTCATGAGTAGATAAATGTAAAAAAGTAGAATAAAAACGATAATAGGTTTCCGAATACGGAACACAAAAAGTGAGAGGCCGCGACGCTAGCCAGTTCAGAACCAGCTGGACTGAGCTGCTTTCTCGTTAAAAAGCCAGCTAAGTTACATCGTAAACTTCGACGGCCGTTTTCTCAGAAACGATCGAGTATCTATCGATAAGCCTAGACACGTGTTCGCTTATTTTGGCTTCTCTGATTTCTGCAATATCAGGTATGGCACTTGCCGTGTTCTCCTTGTAAGCGACTCATGTGGTGCACAATTCCAGTTGCGGGTTGCCTTCTAACTGCTTCCAGTGACCACAAAAATTTGATTTTCAGTATTTCGTGCGATTATTGACAGAATTTAAAAATTTAAAATTCTACCATAACCTCATTAAGAGGTACAGTAATATGCTAATGATTTAACGCAATAAGCCAAGTATTAAAGCTAGAAACTGTCTGTGGGTTTTGAGGCAGCATAAGTTACCCATATTACATTCATCTAATACTTGAGAATGAGAGCACTCAACGACTTCGCCGGCCGGGGTGGCCGAACGGTTCTAGGCACTTCAGTCTGGAACCGTACGACCGCTACGTCGCAGGTTCGAATCCTGCCTCGGGCATGGATGTGTGTGATGTCCTTAGGTTTAAGTACTTCTAAGTTCTAGAGGACTGATGACCTCAGATGTTAAGTACCATAGTGCTCAGAGCCATTTGAACCATTTGAACTTAAAAACTTCCAACATTCTTTACACGTAATTTCAAACCTTTCCCAAACTTTTTCTCGCTGATGAGCGCCTTTCGCTGCTCATGCAGAAACGCTTCAGTATCATGCATGAGGTTTTAATTTGTCACTTCTTTACCACTAACTTTATTCGCAATACATTTTTAGGCGGTATCCCCGCAAAATTATACAAGGTGGCTAGTGTTGCCTGGGCGAGTATATTAATTTTCGCGATAGTGTGTTACAAAAATTGGGATTTTGATTCTCATATCGGGACAGTGAAAATAAATAAAGTTTTTATAAATTAGTATTTATTTTTGTCATTTACCAGTGACAGTTAAATTACAGTAGTAAGACTGATAGTACCTATTTAGTAACGGAAGTCGGCATACTTTTTTCAACACAACAAATGCTAACTATTAAATTGCTATAACTAATTAAATATTTTTGCAAATGTACTTTACATTTAAGTAAAGACTGAATTATCGAACATAACAAAGTTATTGTAATTTTTCTATATTCCTCTACGTTTTTCAAGATATCACTTCAAATCACAAAATACATAAACGTATTCATAAATTAAACGATTTGAATGATTGTCACATTAACTATTAATGTATTTTATTTCATTTATCTTATTAAAATCTACAACATCTGATTATGAAATAATCATTTTCTTTATTAAAATTGTATTTTGAATTAGATTTCACAGCTTTAAGGAGCGGCTTGTTGTTTTTATACACTCCTGGAAATTGAAATAAGAACACCGTGAATTCATTGTCCCAGGAAGGGGAAACTTTATTGACACATTCCTGGGGTCAGATACATCACATGATCACACTGACAGAACCACAGGCACATAGACACAGGCAACAGAGCATGCACAATGTCGGCACTAGTACAGTGTATATCCACCTTTCGCAGCAATGCAGGCTGCTATTCTCCCATGGAGATGATCGTAGAGATGCTGGATGTAGTCCTGTGGAACGGCTTGCCATGCCATTTCCACCTGGCGCCTCAGTTGGACCAGCGTTCGTGCTGGACGTGCAGACCGCGTGATACGACGCTTCATCCAGTCACAAACATGCTCAATGGGGGACAGATCCGGAGATCTTGCTGGCCAGGGTAGTTGACTTACACCTTCTAGAGCACGTTGGGTGGCACGGGATACATGCGGACGTGCATTGTCCTGTTGGAACAGCAAGATCCCTTGCCGGTCTAGGAATGGTAGAACGATGGGTTCGATGACGGTTTGGATGTACCGTGCACTATTCAGTGTCCCCTCGGCGATCACCAGTGGTGTACGGCCAGTGTAGGAGATCGCTCCCCACACCATGATGCCGGGTGTTGGCCCTGTGTGCCTCGGTCGTATGCAGTCCTGATTGTGGCGCTCACCTGCACGGCGCCAAACAAGCATACGACCATCATTGGCACCAAGACAGAAGCGACTCTCATCGCTGAAGACGACACGTCTCCATTCGTCCCTCCATTCACGCCTGTCGCGACACCACTGGAGGCGGGCTGCACGATGTTGGGGCGTGAGCGGAAGACGGCCTAACGGTGTGCGGGACCGTGGCCCAGCTTCATGGAGACGGTTGCGAATGGTCCTCGCCGATACCCCAGGAGCAACAGTGTCCCTAATTTGCTGGGAAGTGGCGGTGCGGTCCCCTACGGCACTGCGTAGGATCCTACGGTCTTGGCGTGCATCCGTGCGTCGCTGCGGTCTGGTCCCAGATCGACGGGCACGTGTACCTTCCGCCGACCACTGGCGACAACATCGATGTACTGTGGAGACCTCACGCCCCACGTGTTGAGCAATTCGGCGGTACGTCCACCCGGCCTCCCGCATGCCCACTATACGCCCTCGCTCAAAGTCCGTCAACTGCACATACGGTTCACGTCCACGCTGTCGCGTCCTGCTACCAGTGTTAAAGACTGCGATGGAGCTCCGTACGGCCAACACCGCGGTTCCTGGTGTGTCCGCTGTGCCGTGCGTGTGATCATTGCTTGTACAGCCCTCTCGCAGTATCCGGAGCAAGTATGGTGGGTCTGACACACCGGTGTCAATGTGTTCTTTTTTCCATTTCCAGGAGTGTATATAGCAAAATTGTAAGATTCTGTGCATGACATTTTAAAGTCGGCCTTTATTTGAATCTCTGCTTGTACTTCTCAAGAGATAATCGATTTCTTTCTTAGACCAAACAAGATTTGACTGAGAAAAAATTCTCTATGTTGCTGCATTTGAAACAGGTATGGATGCCAGGAAAAAATAAAATAACTTTTGCAAATTAGGAAGATTATGTTTTTCAGGTAAAGCGTGCCATTTTTGTATTGTTGCTAAGTTTTTTTTCTGTACTATTGCATTCAGTGCTTCATGGACATCAGGAAATTCCTCACCAAGATCGCCCATTTAAAAATGTGTGGCGATAGTAAGTTTACAATGATATTAACAATTGATACGTAAGTTGAGGGGTCGTCATGTAAAGAAAGAGCTTTAAACAATTTTAATTTGTTGTCATTAAACTCATACCATGTTTCTATATTTTTTAGGAGTTTTTATACCAGGAACAGCATGTTATTCTTATTACTGAGGCCATTTTAATGGGTAATATTTTTATTAATTACTGAACGTGAAAGACAAAAAGTCGTCGTCAGTCCTTTGCCTTTATTTGTTAGTGACTCCAACCGTTATGTCATAGTCTCAGTGTTTTATTTTCAAGGCTCACTACAGCTTCTTGTAGGAATTTCAGTACATTCTGGAAGAAAGTGAGATAAGATTCTATTTGTCCACTATTAAGGAACATCCAGAATTCAAGAGAGCACTCGCTCTCGCCCAGAGAGATGAAGTATTGCTTCAATGTTTCATAAGATTTCAATGCACACTCTACAGCTAGAAGTAGCGACAGTCATCGCAATTTTACATATTGCAAGACCAGAGCAAATTCAGAATCATTCGTTTCATGAAAATCTTTTAAAGTTTTTTCTCTTTTTCAGTATTATTAAAAATGACTACGGGGATTAAGAATAAAATTCTCTAAATTAAATTTACTTAAATTCAAAGCAAAGTTTACATTGTTGTGAAAAATATGTACTGGACATCCCACTGAAATAATATTGTTTTATTGTATGGCGTCTGAAAAATGGAATTACAGCATCCCAAATTAACACTTGCATTGTCTGCACAAAACCTGGTAAGAAATTTGGTGTCAATATCGCGTTCCTTGAGACGTGCTACTAAATTTTTATAAATGGCTAAAGCAGTTTCATCTGCGTCTCTATAAAAGTCAAGCACGTATGTTTTTTAAATTTGTATTTGAGGTATTAAATCTTACCAGCGATGGAATGTACTGTGATTAGATGTACGAGTATCTGCAGCAACACTAAAAAATGTGAGACTTTGAAGGACCTCTATCGTTTCTTAAATAGCCCCTAGACTAAAAACATTATGGGAAATTGCATTGGCCTTTGTCCCTCCAAGTTTAAGTTTTTCAGCAATTATTGAATCGCTGTACATGACATTATCAAGCTTAGCTTGACAGAGTATATGACATAGTGTGCTTAACACAATATTATATTTTAGGTACATCGGCAGCTGGAAGTTTTTCTTCTTGAGCGCTTATTTCATCAGTATTCAGAAAAGCTTTTAAAGATTTTATCATACCAGCAGTTCTTCCTTTCTTCGTATGATCAGTGCCCCACAGGGCTCTGGTGGAGCTAGGGGAAAGCAGTAGGGTAAACCTAGTGTGGGTCTCTGTGGCAATGAACAAGCCGATAGATTGGCTAGGATGGGGGCAACAACTCCATTTATTGGACCGGAACCTGTACTGACAATCACCAAGGCTATGATCAAATTAGAACTACGGAACTGGCTTAGGAAACAGCACGTAGGATATTGGACCAAGGTCCATAAACAAAAACATGGTAAGGTAATGATGCCCAAGCCATGTTTTAAAAGAAGCTC
Source organism: Schistocerca nitens (assembly GCF_023898315.1). NCBI lineage: Eukaryota > Metazoa > Arthropoda > Insecta > Orthoptera > Acrididae > Schistocerca > Schistocerca nitens. The sequence goes on from NC_064615.1 coordinate 938,575,908, forward strand.
TTTAATCCTGGGATTGAACAGGAAAGATATCAAACTCATGACTGGAATGATGACCGCCCATGGGAATTTCAAAAAACACCTACACACAGTGGGTATAACGGAAGAGGACCCTAAATGTAGGATCTGTGATGAGGGTAAAGAAACTGCATCACACCTAATCTTCGAATGCATGGCATTGGAGAGTAAAAGATACAGAATCTTCGGGAAAACTAGACCTGAAGAAATTGTGTCTAACAAAAACTGGTAGAGGGACTCCTTGCACTATTTAAGGGCACTGGATGGCTTTACTAGACATACAGGGAGCGGTACCGCACAATAAACTTAGTTTCGGTGCGGCAGTGGCGAGTCAGACCTAAGCTGTTTTAGCTTCCCTGTCAAAATCAATCAATCAATCAATGATCAGTACCACTTCTGCGCTTTTCTGTGTCACTTTTGGCACCACGAGATATACTGAAATCCTTTCGTTCGAAGGCCGTACAATCCAAAGTTGGTATGCCACTCAGGCAAAGTCACCGTGGGCATTGAGGCAAACCATCCATCATCTCACCAGGTTGAAGATACCCTCTGGAAAAATGCTACCGCCTGCTTCGCGAAGAAATCCATAACCGCCGGCTGCGCGTCTTCTTCCGAAAGGAATTGTCGACGCTTCAAGGCTCTTCTTTAAGGAACCGGAGTGATAAACGTGTGGGGAGAGATCAGGACTATAGGCCGGATGCTCGAGTGACTCCCACTTGAGTTGGCGTAACCTCTACGTTACGACATTTGCGTTATAAGGACGTGCGTCATCATGAAGCAGTAACGCCCCTTGTCGCACCATTCCACAACGGCACTTTTCGACAGACATTCTTCATTCTCCGGTCGGTGCAGCCAAGAAAGGAATAATAAGACGTTGGTCCTGTTTGGACGCGTTTAGGAATAACGTAGCCATAGTTCACGTTTACCCATTTGATACATGCGCGTCGAAAAGGCATAAAAGCCATACTGAGCCTTGACCGTATGTCGGTGCTTACATACGTGCATCGGAGCCACGCTATGTTGCGTGTACACTGCAGCAACGTCCTCAAACGGAAACTATTTGATAGCCCCTTATAACTCCTAATGTCATTACACCCCCTGGACAGTCCCCCCCCCCCCCCCCCCACATTGGTTACGTCCTTGCGCTCTCTCACGTTCCTTCACCGCGCGGCGGCACTATCACCCTTCCCTCGCCCCTCTCCATCCCTGAACCGAGTGGACCTCCTTCCGTATACGCATTGTGTGGTCAGATGCTTTCGTTTCGTTCAGGTGTAAACAACTCTAATACCTTAATCTGCCGTCGGCAGTTGTAAAATAGGTAGGTAACACTTGCTAATTGTTACATTTGTAACAGAGTGGAATCTTAGCTCGATGTTCAGAAACTAAGTTAGTAAGATTTTCTCCGCTCTGGGACTGGGTGTTGTGTTGTCGTAATCATCATTATCTCATCCTCATCGACACGCAAGTCGCCGAAGAGGCGTCAACTCAAAAGACTTGCACCAGGCGAACGGTCTACCCGACGGGAGGCCCTAGCCACACGGCATTTCAATTAAGAATCACTTAAAAGCATGTAGAATCATTAAAATCTATTCGAATACGACGCGCGCGCGCGCACACACACACACACACACACACACACCAAATTAAGAATCAAGCATACTGCTCTATTGAATTAACATGTTGCGTTGCTGAAATATAATTTAATCTATATGTATTCGTAAAACACCTAGTTTCATGAATCTTTCAAGCTTATGGTAAAATGAAAAATGTATATTTCGGCGTGTATTATTTCAACTCTTCTTTATTAAACCATAAGCTTAGAAACTTAATATACTGGTTAAAACCGAAAACCTATTTTGTAGGTTTGACCATCTAGTTTTTCTGTTATTCTTTGTCTAATTTTATTAATAACCGCCTGGAAAAAACGCCAAAATCATCTTGACTCAGCTCTGCTCCCAAAATTTTCAGTTCTTAATTAAAGTGATATTTTTTTTGGTTTTTGGAACGCAATAATCTTTATTCTGTTGTCCTGAAATATTGAAATATTGTTACTTTAGACATTGGGCAAAGCAACAAGAATAGTTTAATAACAACCCAGCAGGTAGAGACGAGCCACAATCAAGTGAAACAAGAGCTGGTACCGCATTGGTTAGCCAGGAGACGGCATGCTTGGCACACTTGTGTATCTCTCGAGTATGGTTCCACCGGTACTATAGAAATATATTAGCAAGTGTAGTGCGTGTAAGACGTCCTCAATTCGTTTTTTAAAAGCAATTAAAATCGGAAGTAAGAACGCAAAACATATCTTGAAGGAGAAGAATTTTTTCTTTGAAAACTCATTGTATGGAGCACACAAATTTATAAGCTTGGTGGTTTTAAAGAACTTCGCTGCATTCTCAAAAACTCGTAGTTAACGTTTCATTAGCGGTAGCTGCTTCGTTCAGGTAGGCGGAGCTCTTGAGATTGTTGCCTCAGCATCAGATTTGACCTCTGGCGGTAAAGTTCTGGTTGGTTCAAATGGCTCTGAGCACTATGGGACTCAACTGCTGAGGTCATTAGTCCCCTAGAACTTAGAACTAGTTAAACCTAACTAACCTAAGGACATCACAAACATCCATGCCCGAGGCAGGATTCGAACCTGCGACCGTAGTGGTCTCGCGGTTCCAGACTGCAGCGCCTTTAACCGCACGGCCACTTCGGCCGGCGGTAAAGTTCTTGTTCTGGGCTAAGCACGATTAAGTTATCAGTTAACTCTTATTTCTTCGTTTGCAGTGCCTTTGTAATCAATATCTATCCATTTCAAAACTTCTTGCAGCACGATTTTCTGAAGTTATGGGTGCGGATGAAGAGCAGTGCAGACATACGACTATGAGAAGTGCTGGGGAAACTTAATGAACGGTAAATCCCATCGTAAAGTACCTTCTTCCTTTGTCAGAGACGAACGCATATACCGACCAACTATTTTAGTTGATGGCTTCCACGCAGACAGTATAATCGACACTTAAAAGTTGAAACGCTAGGTGCAAAGCTTAGTGTAAAATTTGATATGGGCAGTTGTGTAAACCTCTTTGAAATTCTAAACCAATACAAAAGAATAAAGAAATCCACTCATGTCAGAAGTATGTTTTCAGAAATAAATGAATACTTCAGTTACTCACGTTTCTTTCCTAATTTCAGCGCAACCCGTCACCCTCAGTCAGTTATCCTCAATCAGCATATACAACCACAGAAGTGTCCCGTGTTGGCATTTCCTTTCTTCCTTTTCTTTGGCAAAATTTTTCAAAAAATTTACTTAACGTGTCAACTTCTTTGGACTCTGGATCATTCGTAGTCGAATATCCGCGATAACAGCAGGTGTACAAACAGACGGCGCTCGATTCTTTTTTGTATTGTCATTTGATCCTGCTGTAGGCCACTTTAACAACAAATCCTGCTCTTTGCTGGTATGGAAATTCCAGGAAACTTGTTTCCAAAAACGTCCCACGTTTCCTTACATGAACTGGCAGACACGTACGGCTCCACTATTGCTTCAAGAGGACACATCTCGCTTAGGTATTAGCTTCACACGTCTCAAGCAAGTCGTAACGGCATTTGTACCGAAAATGCAAAACATAGCCGCAGCAGTTTCGAAACAATAGAGACAACTGCCGAGCGACAATGAGCAGTCTGGTACTCGCGCCTGGTTTTTCATGCACCACCCTGTATTACACGTAGTTCAGAAGATATGACGTCATAAACACTGATGTATATGAAAAACTACCTTTTCTTAAAATGGAGCTCTTTTACACACAATAGTAAGATTATTTAGCGGATCGGAGGTGAAGGGTTACTACACTCCTGGAAATTGAAATAAGAACACCGTGAATTCATAGTCCCAGGAAGGGGAAACTTTATTGACACATTCCTGGGGTCAGATACATCACATGATCACACTGACAGAACCACAGGCACATAGACACAGGCAACAGAGCATGCACAATGTCGGCACTAGTACAGTGTATATCCACCTTTCGCAGCAATGCAGGCTGCTATTCTCCCATGGAGACGATCGTAGAGATGCTGGATGTAGTCCTGTGGAACGGCTTGCCATGCCATTTCCACCTGGCGCCTCAGTTGGACCAGCGTTCGTGCTGGACGTGCAGACCGCGTGAGACGACGCTTCATCCAGTCACAAACATGCTCAATGGGGGACAGATCCGGAGATCTTGCTGGCCAGGGTAGTTGACTTACACCTTCTAGAGCACGTTGGGTGGCACGGGATACATGCGGACGTGCATTGTCCTGTTGGAACAGCAAGTTCCCTTGCCGGTCTAGGAATGGTAGAACGATGGGTTCGATGACGGTTTGGATGTACCGTGCACTATTCAGTGTCCCCTCGACGATCACCAGTGGTGTACGGCCAGTGTAGGAGATCGCTCCCCACACCATGATGCCGGGTGTTGGCCCTGTGTGCCTCGGTCGTATGCAGTCCTGATTGTGGCGCTCACCTGCACGGCGCCAAACACGCATACGACCATCATTGGCACCAAGGCAGAAGCGACTCTCATCGCTGAAGACGACACGTCTCCATTCGTCCCTCCATTCACGCCTGTCGCGACACCACTGGAGGCGGGCTGCACGATGTTGGGGCGTGAGCGGAAGACGGCCTAACGGTGTGCGGGACCGTAGCCCAGCTTCGTGGAGACGGTTGCGAATGGTCCTCGCCGATACCCCAGGAGCAACAGTGTCCCTAATTTGCTGGGAAGTGGCGGTGCGGTCCCCTACGGCACTGCGTAGGATCCTACGGTCTTGGCGTGCATCCGTGCGTCGCTGCGGTCTGGTCCCAGGTCGACGGGCACGTGCACCTTCCGCCGACCACTGGCGACAACATCGATGTACTGTGGAGACCTCACGCCCCACGTGTTGAGCAATTCGGCGGTACGTCCACCCGGCCTACCGCATGCCCACTATACGCCCTCGCTCAAAGTCCGTCAACTGCACATACGGTTCACGTCCACGCTGTCGCGTCCTGCTACCAGTGTTAAAGACTGCGATGGAGCTCCGTATGCCACGGCAAACTGGCTGACACTGACGGCGGCGGTGCACAAATGCTGCGCAGCTAGCGCCATTCGACGGCCAACACCGCGGTTCCTGGTGTGTCCGCTGTGCCGTGCGTGTGATCATTGCTTGTACAGCCCTCTCGCAGTGTCCGGAGCAAGTATGGTGGGTCTGACACACCGGTGTCAATGTGTTCTTTTTTCCATTTCCAGGAGTGTAGTATGCAACTGTTCTTCATCGTCTTATGATTTATTCCGAACACATAAGGCATGAGAAACCCATCTCGAGCTTTCCTCATGCCTCGGAAGCCATGGATCAAGACAGTCAGGCGATCGAAGTACTTATTCTTATCCGGAAAACATTTGAGTCGTTACTACACCAACTATCACTGACAATAGTATGATTACGTAGGGACTGATGATGTTTTTACATGTAGAATGCAGTGTGTTAACATGGATGGAGATATAGCGACAGAAGCAGAACTAACTTCCACAGCAGAGTATGGGGACTGTTGATGTTCTTGATGAATGTTAATGGTTCAAATGGCTCTGAGCACTATAGGACTAACAACTGAGGTCATCAGTCCCCTAGAACTTAGAACTACTTAAACTTAACCAACCTAAGGACATCATACACATCCATGCCCGAGGCAGGATTCGTACCTGCGACCGTAGCGGTCGCGCAGTTCCAGACTGAAGCGCCCAGAACCGCTCGGCCAAAACGGTCGGCGAATGTTAATGACTTAGCTGACAATGTACGAGGGGCGTTCAATAGGCAAAGCAACGCATGATTTATCTCCACCAGTTTCGGCTGGAAAATGCGAAATTCATTGTGGGATGTCTGGAATATTCCCACTTGAGCACCTATAGTTTCATGGAGTTCCGAAAAGGTGGTTGCGCTATACATAGCCTTCAAAACGGCGTTTTTAACGGATGTGTCTTCCAAGTTGAGAACTGTCTCTGACTTTCTTTTGGCGGAAAACCAGAGCATTGCAAGCTATTCATAGGCTCTTGTAGAATGTCTACGGAGACCTGGCAGTGAACAAAAGCACTGAGAGTCGTTGGGCGAGAAGCTGTCATCATCACAACAAGGTATCCGATGTCACGCGTGCCCCTCCGAGGTCACGCCGGCCGCACGCAGTTGTGACTCCTGCACTGTTGGAAGGTGCGGGCACTCTCATTGGGGATCATCGACTGATCACAACCAAACACCTCGCTGCTCAGCTGGACGCCTCTGGTAGTAGTGCTGACACACTCCTTCAGCAGGTGAAGTATTCAAAGGTGTGTGCCCGCTGGGTTCTTCGCCCCCTAACAGAAGACCATAGACAGAAACGGAGGACCATCTGTGCGAAATTAATTGCGATTTAAGAGGCTGATACTGATAATTTTTTGCCGAGCCCTCACAGGCGATGAAACATGGATTCAGCACTCCCAGCCGGAAACAAAACGCCAGTCCATTGGGTGGTACCAAACCACCTCTCCTCCGAGGAAAAACTTCGAAGTCGCATCCTCAGTTGGTAAAGTCATGGCGACTGCCTCCTGGGACACTGAAGGGGATATTCTGGTTGGTGCCCTCCCTCATGATTAACTCTGACGTGTATTGTGTCACCCTCGGGAAAGTGAATAAACGACTTCTGCGTGTTCGTCGCCACAAAAATGCAAACGAGTCTTCATGGCAAGGCGAGCCCTAACACAACGTTGGGCAACTGAGAGGATCTAACGAAACTACAATGAAGTGTTCTGTGTTCTTCCTCAACCACCCTTCAACCTGGATCTCGCACTTTCCGATTCCACCTGTTTGGCCCAGTGAAACGCTCCGAGGGAAGAACTACGTGGATGATCGGGAGGTTGTTGGTATAGCAAGACGTTATCTCCTCGCGACCATTAGAGTGATGTTATGTGGGCGTACAGGCTCTCCCAGTATGGGGGCGTGAGGCCGTCGCATTGAACGGATATTATGTTTAAAAATAGAGTTTTGTAGACAGAAGAGTGGGGGACAATATGATGTATTGGAATTCTGAATGAAACCAACCTACTTCCAGAAAAAGAAATACACTACTGGCCATTAAAATTGCTACACCAAGAACAAATGCAGATGGTAAACGGGTATTCATTGGACAAATATATTATACTAGAAGTGATATGTGATTATATTTTCACGCAGTTCGGGTGCACAGATCGTGAGAAATCAGTACCCAGAACAACCACCTCTGGCCGTAATAACGGCCTTGATACGCCTGGGCATTGAGTCAAACAGACCTTGGATGGCGTGTACAGGTACAGCTGCCCATGCAGCTTCAACACGATACCACAGTTCATCAAGAGTAGTGACTGACATATTGTGACGAGCCAGGTGCTCGGCCACCATTGACCAGACGTTTTCAATTGGTGAGAGATCCGGAGAATGTGCTGGCCAGGGCAGCTGTCGAACATTTTCTCTATCCAGGAACATGCGGTCGCGCATTATCCTGCTGAAATGTAGGGTTTCGCAGGGATCGAATGAAGGGTAGAGCCGCGGGTCGTAACACATCTGAAATGTAACGTCCACTATTCAAAGTGCCCTCAATCTAACGAGAGGTGATCGAGACGTGTAACCAATGGCACCTCATACCATCACGCCGGGTGATACGCCAGTATGGCGATGACGAATACACGCTTCCGATGTGCGATCACCACGATGTCGCCATCACGGATGCGACCATCATGATGCTGTAAACAGAACCTAGATTCATCCGAAAAAATGACGTTTTGCCATTCATGCACCCAGGTTCATCGTTGAGTACACCATCGCCGGCGCTCCTGTCTGTGATGCAGCGTCAAGGGTAACCGCAGCCATGTTCTCCGAGCTGATAGTCCGTGCTGCTGCAAAAGTCGTCGAACTGTTCGCGCAGATGGTTATTGTCTTCCAAAAGTCCCCATCTGTTGATTCAGGGATCGAGACATGGCTGCACGATCCGTTACAGCCATGCGGATAAGATGCCTGTCATCTCGACTGCTAGTGATACGAGGCCGTTGGGATTCAGCACGGCGTTCCGTATTACCCTCCTGAACCCACCGTCTCCATATTCTGCGAACAGCCATTGGATCTCGACCAACTCGAGCAGCAATGACACGATACGATAAACAGCAATCGCGTTAGGCTACAATCCGACCTTTATCAAAGTCGGAAACGTGAGGGTACGCATTTCTCCTCCTTACACGAGGCATCACAACAGCGTTTCACCAGGCAACGCCGGTCAACTGCTGTTTGTGTATGAAAAATCGGTTGGAAACTTTCCTCATGTCAGTACGTTGTAGTTGTCGCCATCGGTGCCAACCTTGTGTGAATGCTCTGAAAAGCTAATCATTTGCATATCACAGCATCTTCTTCCTGTCGGTTAAATTTAGCGTCTGTAGCACGTCATCTTTGTGGTGTAGCAGTTTTAATGGCCAGTAGTGTATATTGCATTACTTATTGAACGCCGTTTGTAATTAGTGGCCTTAGACACAGACGGTTTATAGTTACCAACACTTAGCAGATGCACTTACGTACAAAGCCCTCGCTCCTATCGACGGATAGGTGCCTGCGGGTTCGGAAGATAGGAAAAACCTTTTCAATTAGGCGACTGAACCTGACTTTCGGTGCCTCCCAGCCTTTCGTGCTACACGACTTCACGTTACTTTAATTTGGAGTTTTGAGAGGATACTGGAAAAATACAATCGTCTACAAAGGAGACTGCTTACTTATCACTTAGGCGTCCCACCTTAGAATATTGCTCGTTTGCGTCCCATACCAAATAGGACTAACAGGGGACATCTTACACAGAACTGCAGCCCGAAAGGTGACTGATTTGTTTGACCCGTGGGAGAGGGCCATGGAAATGCAGAAACACCTTAACTGGCAGGCGCTGGAAGACCTATGCCGCTAAAGCTCACTCACAAAGTGTCAAGAGCAAGTTTCCAGTGAATAATCTTATGTGTACTTTAACCTTCTGCGCACCGCTTCTGCAAGCACAGTGAAGATTAAATACAACACGCGCAGCGGCTTTTAAACCCTCATTCTTCTCCCGCTCTAAATACGATTGGAATGGAAAAGATAGACGTAATTGTGCTTAGCCATATATTTCAGATTGGTTTGTCGACAATTTTTCTAGACGTTGATTTAGAAGCAGAGCGTTCATTTCTTCGTCTTGTTCTTGTTCTTCTTCTTCTTCTGCTGCTGCTGGTGTGTAATCCACTCTAACGATCCTTACTGTCTAGACAGATATTAACTGAAGTTCAAATCTCGCACTATTAAAGTTGATTCCAAAGCTAAAGGGCAAAAAAGTTGTAATGGAGTTTATCCGTGGTTAGGGGAAAGCATAACTACTTAATATCTACAAAACATGTGTACCGATATTAAGCAAATTCCTCGATTCTATGTGACCTGGAATCCTAATTTCTGTGTCAAAATAGTATCGTATCGAGGAAAAAAATTGTTTTCATGATATCGTGTTTACTTAATAGCATAAAACTGAAATTCAATAATCGTTTATAAAATATTGTAGCATTTTCAGTGCTGGGACCTTTTTCGTTTCCGAGTTGCGTGTACAAAGATACATAACAATTCGTTATATTCTTGGTGATTTACTGAATGAAAGATTCATGGCAGTTCACTGTGACTGTGCAAAATATTACATTTGTAATCAACTCACAGAGAAAACAGTATTCATCTTAGTATGAGGACACACAGACAAACACACTCACACACACACACACACACACACACACACACACACACACACACACACACACACGGACGCACGCATAAATGCGCTAGTCATTGCTGACTGCCGTACAACTATTAAAACAGGGAAGACAGTACGAAGTTTGCAATAGACTGCTAAGATAAATTACTTGGGACTGTTCATTTGAGAATTTCAGTTTAAAAACGAATTAAGTGACGGCATTTAAAATAACACTTCTAGCAGTTCCAAGAAACTAGTCAATGAACAATGAACAGAGCGAGTAATACGCTTGCAGCTATTAAACTGTGAAATTAGATTTACAAGTGAAGGGTATCAAAAGAAGTTAAGGTAGAAATGTTGTGGTGCGTAATACAGAAATCATTATATGGCAAGAAAAGGAAGAATACAAAGCTAATTTCATAAGGTAATTGTTACACTTATAATAACGTAGGGAACTAAAATCTGGCCAATTACTAAGAAAGTCAAAAGAAGAATCTAGTCCGTTGAAACGAAATTTTAATAAAAAAAATGCTGTGCCTCTGAAAAAAATGGTTCAAATGGCTCTAAGCACTATGGGACTTAACTTCTGTGGTCATCAGTCCCCTAGAACTTAGAACTACTTAAACCTAACTAACCTAAGGACATCACACACATCCATGCCCGAGGCAGGGTTCGAACCTGCGACCGCAGCAGTTACGCTGTTCCTGACTGAAGCGACGAGAACCGCTCGGCCAAAACGGTCGGCGGTACCTCTGAAATCATGCATATTACAGCAGTATAAACGAACAATTTAAACTGTGGTGTGTGGATGAAAAGACAGAGCGAGGATGTAGGAAATAGAAACAATCTATACACTGGAGAAAGATTAATTGAAGAAGTAATGATTTATAAGCCAACAGGGAAGAGGTAGGCCTACAAGTCAGCTGAATAACATACGACATCAGTGAAGAACAAATATGCTGCAAGCCTGTTCCGTTAAGTGGGAAACTGAGCCGGCCGGTAGGCACTACAGTCTGGAACCGCGCGACCGCTACGGTCGCAGGTTCGAATCCTGCCCCGGGCATGGATGTCTGTGATGTTCTTAGGTTAGTTAGGTTTAAGTAGTTCTCAGTTCTAGGGTACTGATGACCTCAGATGTTAAGTCCCATAGTGCTCAGAGCCATTTGAACCACTTTTTTTCAAAAATGACAACCAAGTTATCCATGTTGTGGCAGTTATTGTATCTAACTAGTAGCGCTACACGATGGAGGCCTCGATGGAAGAAGAGAAACCGAGTGTATAAAGAGTTCATAAATAAATAAACTAATTTCTGTCCATCACATTTTTCCTTTTTTATTCTGTTAGGGTACACGATCATATAATAACGTTCAGGTTGTCGGCATACGACGTAATATTATTTGAGATTACAAGTACACATCATGGTAGTAGAACAGCACTTACGTGGAAGCTTCGAGACAAGTAAAGGAAAGAAATGTTTTGACACGTTAAAAATGCTTGGCGACTAAGATTCGACCTCAGAACCTTCTTTTTCACGGGTAATGCTATTAGCAACAATGCTTTTGTAGTACATTGTTCTGGGATCGATTTTAGAACCGGTATGGCATTATAATTTATAGGGGCTTTTCAAACCAGCGCACACTCTGCTGCAGAGTGAAAAAATCATTTTGCAAGTAGAGTAAATTATACGCATAGAAAATGTCAAACCTGATGCATCTATAGCTATAAGCTGCTTCACTTCATGATGTCCATGGTCAGCAGCGTAACGGAAAGGTGGGTGGCTGGAGTGGCCAACACGCAAATAGAAATGCGTACGGACAGTTGTCGGTTGGCAGTACCCCAGAAGTATCGAGGGACGCGATCTCACTTCCTGCTCTACCCTGGAGCGCCTCGCGCTCTCCGTCGGGATGCATACTAAATGGCAGCGATTTACATGCTATTAAAGGCGGCAGGTGTTTTTGTGAATACAATTGTAGCCGGCAGAAAGATCCAAATCTCATTCTTCTTCCCCCTGCGCGGCCTCATTTATTTATTTACTTGTAAAGACGGTATAATGACAGAGATACATGAGGATGGGAGAAAAAGAAAGCATGGAAGCGGCGAGGAAGAACGAAGAACACGGAGCAGACAATGGAGGGAATGACGGCAGTATTCTTTTGGTCATCCATCGCGTGCACAGCGTTGCAGTGCTGCAACGCTAAGGCCTTTCTGGTTCTTCCAGTTGTCGCCGGAAGAAAGTACTGCCTCAGGAACAATAAACCACTCGCGTTCCTAAAGAGGGAGTAAAAGTCAATGGTTCAAATGGTTCTAAGCACTATGGGACTTAACATCTGAGGTCATGTCCTCTAGACTTAGAACTACTTAAACCTAAGGACATCACACACATCCATGCCCGAGGCAGGATTCGAACCTGCGACCGCAGCAGCAGCGCGGTTCCAGACTGAAGCGCCTAGAACCGCTCGATCACAGCGGCTGGCAAAGTCATTGGAGATCAAGGTGAACATGAACAGTGGGGAAAGGTTAAGTGGAAGGGGGGGGGGGTGAGGGGGAGTCGGGGAGAGGGATTTATAATTGTATGCAATTTCTGTGAAGGAATCATCTCGTCGTTCGCTTGGTGTGATTTAACAAACTCATGAGAATCCTAGGTCAGCATGGCAGAACTGGGCTATGAAGTTGGTCCTTCCGACTATAAGCGCTCCGCGGCCGTATTGCTGCTTCCGTGTGCACACAGTGCGGAATACTCTTACTCATACTGTGGTAACCTGAGTTCAATAGCGCTGCAACAACCGATTGTGGACTAGCATCTGCACTTCCTTTGCCTTCCTTCTCTGCGTGACTGCCCAACACCATTATCCAGCATTATACAGCAAGTGTCCATAAATGTGCCGCACTCCAGTCGCTTTAAGGTATAAAGATTACCTGCCAAAAATACTGCCCTTGGTTGTAGCTGTTCTCTACTTCGCAATAAACTTCAAGGACTAATGGAAGACCTTAATGGAGCAAGTTTGAATATTGGTCTGAAATAATAACGCTAGAATGATGTACAATAAACACACCCAAAATAATAATGTCGCTAATTAACAACGAAGTCATGCAATTTTTGTCTTTAGGGTAGTTGGAGGCAATGACTGCACGGAGAACGAAATAAGAAAAAGAAGAGTTCAAATGGCAGTGCTTTTAATAAACTCAACAGAATATTCAAAACTAAGCCTTCCCTGTACCTGGAAAAAAATTACTAGTAATGCCAGTTTTGACAAGTGAAACATTCACTTTTAAAGCGAATAGGAACGTTGTGAAGAGAGGCTCTGCGTCTTGGATCACAACATGGCCAGAGGGGAACAAATACTGTACCATGGGAAGGACCTGATCAGCCAAAGTCGTTGCTGAGCGAAGAGCGCAAAGATGTAAGCTGTTGGTTGGTTGGTTTGGGGAAGGAGACCAGACAGCGTGGTCATCGGTCTCATCGGATTAGGGAAGGATGGGGAAGGACGTCGGCCGTGCTCTTTCAGAGGAACCATCCCGGCATTTACCTGGAGTGATTTAGGGAAATCACGGAAAACCTAAATCTGGATGGCCGGACGCGGGATTGAACCGTCGTCCTCCCGAATGCGAGTCCAGTGCCTAACCACTGCGCCACCTCGCTCGGTTGTAAGCTGTTGTGCCGCAAATAATTTACTTTGCACAGCTGAATACAAATCAAGAGCCCTTCCGCGGTTAATGCTAGAAGCCAGTGAAGGAGCTCAAGTCTGATGGCTGAGTTACGTCAGGGCTACCTGCTGGTGCAGTGACTACCCGTGTCGTAGCATTGAGGTGGTTACCTCACGCATTCGCCAAGCAACGCGGCCAAAAGCGTAAATAACATCGACACACCAAAAAGGCACATACATAACGGTGTGGATGGCCTGGTTACTTTGTGTGTGAGACAAGGACTTGTCGCTTTCGTGATAAAAAACGATGCTGCAGCAAAACAGGGACGGCCTGTTTCTGTGACGTCCCGTCGGGTGCCTACCAGACACTCGCTCGCCGCTCCACTGCTGCCCAGCCCAGGGTGGTGCAAAATCGATATCCTGATCTCGAACTACTCAATTCCAGCACCCACCATAATGGTCGATCACCTCAGTGGCGAGCAATGCGTGCTCGAACATAAACGCAGATCCCAGCCAAATCTGTTGATGATGATGTCTGGTTTGTGGGGCGCTCAACTGCGCTGTCATGAGCGCCCGTACAAAGTCCCAGTTCTTACACAGTCCATTTTTTTTTTTTTTTTTTTGTACAGTCCAATCTTGTGTTCTGCCTTACGGCAGGTCTTGTCATGGGGGAAGCCTCGTCAGAGAGGTCCACCGCATGAGCGTCTAGGGAAGTGATTCCAGTGGTGGTTTCCCGTTGCCTTCCACTGATTATGATGAAACGATAATGAGGACAACACAACACCCAGTCCCAGAGAGGAGAAAATCCCAAACCCAACAGGGAATAGAGCCCGGGGCCCCATGATCCAGAGGCAGCAACACTAGCCACTAGACTATGAGCTGCGGATCTAGAAAAATCTGCAGATTGTGCAGTTGTATTGGACTACGAATGGCAGCTGTAACACGTCCTCGGTACGTTGCAAGTGTCCGTCGTGGCAGTTGTCAGTAGATTATGTTGGAGCTCAGCGCATTCGAACGTGGGCAAATGGTTGGTGCTCGTATGGTGCGAGCTTCCGTAACAAATGTAGCCAAAGTGTTTGGTGTTTCAAGGGGCACCATAACCAAGATTTATACCACATACAGGGAAAGTGGAGAAACATCATCCACTAAGCCACAACACGGTTGAAAGCGTATGTTGAGTGATGGTGACTAGCGGTCATTGAAGGAGAGTATGAAGAAAAATAAGAGGACGAAAGCTGCAAAAGTCACGGCAGAACTGAATGTCGCACTCGGGAAAACAGTCAGCAGTAAAAGAACAGTAACAGAGCTCAGTAAGTAAGGAATTGCAGGGCGCGATAGAATTCCAGAAATGCTCATCAGTGATGCTGATGCCCGTAGCAGGAAAATGAGGTGCTGCAGCCGTAAAACCTGGACTACGGAGCAACGGAGGTAAGTCATTTGGTGGGATGTCTCGTTTCATACTGTTCCCAATTTCTGGCCAAGTTCATGTGTGGCTTACGCCGTCCCAAGCCTGCGATGCAGACTGCTTGCTCCCAAAAGTGAAACATGGCGGGGGTTCGGTTATGATTTAGGCAGCCATATTGTGGTATGCAACAGCCCCCGTGCCTACTCTAGAAGGCTGCTTTACTGCCAAGGATTATGTGACGATTTTGGCAGATCAGATCCTCCCTCTGGTACAGTGTTTGTTCACCTATGGTGATGTTGTGTTCCACGACGCCGGGCATCTGTTCAGAATGTTCCTATCGTCCAGGATTGGTTTTGTGAGCTCGAGGATTAATTGTCACATCTCCCCTGGCCACCACAGATTTGAGTATTACTGAGGCTTTGTGGTCTACTTTGGAGAGAAAGGCGGGTGACCTCTATCCATCTACATCATCATTCCCTGCACTTGCTTCTATTTTTCAGGAAGCAAGGCATCAGATACTCCTGAAAACCAAACAGGAGCTATATTTAACCATTCCGTGACGACTGGAGGCTGTTTTGAATTGCAAAGAGTTTCCTACACAATACAGTGTGTTGCATTTCTTGGTGTTTCCCCGTTTTTGTCCACCTTCTGTCCAATAATTATTCTGTTTGGATGAATCTGCTTCAGTGAGAATGTTATATCCTGAAAACTCATCTCCTAACCCTTTATGTCTAAATATCGAGATTATGCCACTCTCAGTAGATATGCCATTTTATATAGGAATCATATCTAGTATTCTGGTACTCAGAATCTATCACACGAAATAGGTTTCCTTCTTTGAGCGTCAGATGATCACCCTGTCGTCAGAAAAGTTTTCCTTGCATCACACCAGTGGTTCGGCTCTCCCGAAGAGACGTTATGCTAGCATTCAGTTCTGCATCTTCACTGAACTCAGCAGGAGCAATTTCTTTTGGAACGTCCTGGGGGAACAGAGCGTCGATTGCCTGACCCTTCCCCATCAGTAATACACAAATTGTCTTCTATTAGCAGTTCTTGTGTCACTGTCCTTCCCGCGAACTCGTCAACGCGGCTACAAATTGATTTCCTTGATGCGGGAGCAAAGAGAGGCGCGTCGACCTTAGTGTGCCAAGTGCCGACACTGAACTCAGCAAAGTCATCTCGTCGTCCTTCCAGAGAACTCTTAGTTCTGTATACAGCGTTAGTACGAACGCGTACATGTGTTTCATAAAAACAAAAACGGTCACTATGGCTGCAGTACATTAGGGCTTTGTTTTTATGGAACAGGTCTGATGATGGTCATTAAAGACCGAAACCGCTAATCTGTTAACAAAACGTTTGTGGCCATAGACGTAAATTAAAGGAAACTTATTTGTGGTAAGTTCCTATGGGAGCAAACTACTGAGGTCATAGGTCCCTAGGCTTACACACTACTTAATCTAGCTTAAACTAACTTGCGCTAAGAACAACACACACACCCATGCCCGAAGGAGGACTCGAACCTCCGACGGGGGAAGCCATGCAAATCGTGGCAAGGCGCCCAAGACCGCGCTGCTACGCCGCACGGCGCCGACCAATTCAAGTGTATGAAGTGCTACGTCCTCTTATATAGGTGACGAAGAATCTTTTCTTATTATCCATATAAAATATGTAAACATGGCTGACACGAGGAACGATTATAAACTGACGTACGTCATAGTGAACAGTCACTTGGGAATGATGCAGTATGCGCCCAGTAATTCTCGTTTCAGAAAAACGTCTGTAACCTCAAAATTATCTTCATATTATATAATTGAAATGATCTGAGCTGTTGAGCTGGGTGACGATAAATAATTAGGTCGAGTGATTCCAGTGTCCACGAGTGCATTTACCCAGGTCCTCTATGCAGAAAAATTCGCAGATAAAGATGTACGATATCGAAAACGCCCCGTGGTGTTCTGACTCCAGAGTTCTCTCTCCACAATTACGTTGCTACTAGAATATTCTTTTGCGACTAAATGACCCGTTAAATTAGCATGTCTAAAGCTCTGTTAAAAATGCAGGACCATTCAGGCATGCTGATCAGCCTTTAGGAGTCGGATGTATAGTTTATACAAACGTTGTGTAAGCACGAAAGTATTGTCAGGAAAGTAGTTCGTACTATAGAGTAAGGAATTGGAAATTTCATATTATCCACTGAACAAAAATATGGTGGCATGCAGCTGAGTAGGCCACCTAACGGAGCTCTCGCAGGGATAAGGTGAACTAAAATTCCGTGAAGTCATCGTAACGTAAGTCGAAGAATTGGTACATAAGGGTGCTGTCGACGGACATGTGGCATTCACACTGAGAAGAAGTCGCAATCTCGTAAATATTTTATTACGTGATGAGTTAATAAGCAAAGAAGAAATTTTTATTGATTCGTTTCGCCATTACGTTCTTTTCTTTATCTACTTGAATGATCCACTCACAAGCCTGATACCACTTGAAAATACATACGAAATCAGCACTACATTTCTAAATAGTTTCATCTGGTTTTAGTAGCAGACATGACTCAAAATAAATAAATTAGTATTGGGTTTGATATGAATTACCAGTGTTTTGTTTCCAGTGGTCTTGCAGTACACGTCTTACATTGACGTCTTACGTCCGGAAGATATGTTGTGAATTGCTCTTAAGAATGAATGGAGAAGTAAGTCCGAAGTTCGCCCCTGCCCAGATTAATAACTTTGTTATCCGCTGGTAATGGTATAGAATCAAACAAGACAGCTTTACGGTTCCACTGTATATTCCATTTCGTTATTTCATCATTCATAATTAAAGCGTTTAAGAAAGACGCACAACAAATGAAGCTGTCTGTTTGGTGCGCTCCCTGCTGTGTATTCTACTGTCAACGCACTTTATTTGGCGGTGCACAAGGAATTACCGATCGCGTTAATTATAACAGAGATAGTGCACTGCCCAAGTACCAGTCTTTACTCACCGATAATGTCTTAATTCGCTCTCGAAGCCTAGCCTAAAACGGAAGAAAAATACGGCCGCGCTTCCCACAAGATCGTTCCCATTTAAAACGTGGCTACCACTTGTCCATTATGCTGCCAGCGATGTAATTTGCTGCCGGAGAAGGGGTGCTCAATTAGGAAATCAGATAATGGAGATGTCGCTGGGAGTAGAGAAGCCGGCGATGTGTCGGGAGCGGCGCGTGTCTGCCGAGCAAGATGGCTCCCACCGCCAACTCCGCGTCGTCAGAGCCATCTGCAGGCGGGGCGCGGACCCATACATCATGGCCGTAATCAGCGCTCTGTCTTATCTCTGGAATCTCCGCTGGCCGCCGCACGTAGCCGATACAATAAATTAAGCTCCAGTCTGCTTTTAATTAGAGCCTCATTCTTATTGCTGCTGTTGCCCCTCCTCTCCCTTTGTAGATCGAGATGCGTTATCTCGCGACGTCTCTTGAAAGTCCACGGCGTTTTCAATATCGCCTCACCGCTGCTAAATAGCGATTAATGGGTCTATTGCCGTGAGAAGAAGATTGTGGAAGCTACACTCAGGGGTTTCTGCTGTTCTCTCTGTCAAAGGCGGATAAACTGAAAACAAAGCAGAAATTAGATCTATCGATTGCGCACAGTCGCTGGCGATTATCCATTTACGCTGATTTACAACGTTAACATTGTAACTGTTTTGTAGAAGAAACGATAGGTGTGTGTCTTTAGGTACTATACACAGTACTTCTATATAATTGAAATACAATAGGAAATAGACTAAAATGGTTCAAATGGCTCTGAGCACAATGGGACTTAACTTCTGAGGTCATGAGTCCCCTAAAACTTAGAACTACTAAGTACCTAACTAACCTAAGGACATCACACACATCCATGCCCGAGGCAGGATTCGAACCTGCGACCGTAGCAGCAGCGCGGAGCAAAAAGACTCTACCAGGTTTAAAACACAAAGCTAATTAAAAAGTTTGCTTCTGAATTTAGAAGTACATTAAGTTATCTGTGCAACGTATCACTTATCAGTCGAACAATTCTTGAATGCAGTATTTCATTCCCAGTATTGTTAAGAAGCACGATGTAAAGTTCGTTTGGGCATGCATGCATGTCTGAAGCAACAATGCATCATACTTCTCATCAACACAGCACTGAAATACCGTATTTATCCGCCGATAACAGGCAGTGACCTACAATTAATATATCTATGACTGCAGCTCGTGACGCATTAACGACGACATATGGAAGTTTGGATCGGGCCACGAGTCTTGACATTTGATGCAATTCCTGAATGGTTGAAATATGCCGAAGTTATGTCTTTGTTCAAGAAAGGAATAAAGAAATCCTGTCAAATATCACTCCAGTTTCAAAAAAATTGTAAATTTGTGGTAAGACCTTATGGGACCAAACTGCTTAGGTCATCGGTCCATAATCTAACACACTACTTAATCTAACTTAAACTACACCGCTGGCCGTTAAAATTGCTACACCGCGGTGATGACGTGCTACAGACGCGAAATTTAACCGACAGGAAGAAGATGCTGTGATATGCAAATAATTAGCTTTTCAGAGCATTCACACAAGGTTGGCGCCGGTGGCGACACCTACAACGTGCTGACATGAGGAAAGTTTCCGACCGATTTCTCATACACAAACAGCAGTTGACCGGCGTTGCCTTGTGAAACGTTGTTGTGATGCCTCGTGTAAGGAGTAGAAATGCGTACCATCACGTTTCCGACTTTGATAAAGGTCGGATTGTAGTTTATCGCGATTGCGGTTTATCGTATCGCGGCATTGCTGCTCGAGTTGGTCGAGATCCAATGACTGTTCGCAGAATATGGAGACGGTGCTGAATCCCAACGGCTTCGTATCACTAGTAGTCGAGATGAGAGCCATGTCTCGATCCCTGACTCAACAGATGGGGACTTTTGGAAGACAACAACCATCTGCGCGAACAGTACGACGACTTTTGCAGCAGCATGGACTATCAGCTCGGAGAACATGGCTGTAGTTACCCTTGACACTGCATCACAGACAGGAGCGCCTATGGGGTGTACTCAACGACGAATGGCAAAACGTCATTTTTCGGATGAATCCAGGTCTTGTTTACAGCATCATGGTTTGGCGACATCACGGTGAACGCACATTGGAAGCGTGTATTCGTCATCGCCATACTGACATATCACCCGGCGTGATGGTATGAGGTGCCATTGGTTACACGTCTCGATCACCTCTTGTTAGCATTGAGGGCACTTTGAACAGTGTACGTTACATTTCAGATGTCTTACGACCCGTGGCTCTACCCTTCATTCGATCCCTGCAAAATCCTACATTGCAGCAGGATAATGCACGAGAGCATGCTGCAGGTCCTCTACGGGCCTTTCTGGATACACAAAATGTTCGACTGCTGCCCTGCCCAGCACATTCTCCAGATCTCTCACCAAATGAAAAAGTCTGGTCAATGGTGGCCGAGCAACTGGCTCGTCACAATACGCCAGTCCCTACTCTTGATGAACTGTGGTATCGTGTTGAAGCTGCATGGGCAGCTGTACCTGTACACGCCATCCAAGCGCTGTTTGACTCAATGCCCAGGCGTATCAAGGCCGTTATTACGGTCAGAGCTGGTTGTTCTGGGTACTGATATCTCATGATCTATGCACCCAAATTGCGTGAATGTAATCACATGTCAGTTCTAGTATAATATATTTGTCGAATGAATAACCGTTTATCATCTGCATTTCTGCTTGGTGTAGCAATTTTTATGGCCAGTAGTGAAACTTACGCTATGGGCAACACACACACACACACACACACACACACACATGCCCGAGGGAGGACTCGAACCTCCAACGGGGAGAGCCGCGCGGACCGTGACAAAAGCCTCAGACCGTTCAGTTTCATTCTTACCAACTTTCTCGATAATTTTACAAACAGTAGCACACAATCGGCTTCATGGCCATCCAACAACAAATAATTATTGTCAACAGGAAATGTGATAATTGTAAATCAGTTTTGTTTTCATACAGATTTCGAGTTAGACTGGTTTACCTGTTCCGAAACCAAACAGTCTGCAGCTGATTACAGCATCTCATGATCATTCTATACTTCTTCTACCCTTGGATTTGTAGTCCCTTAAAATCTGGCTTTTTACTGGCTTTGATCCACACACAGTAGTCCGTCATGCCATTCCTTTCTATACTGTTGAATTTTTTCTACTATATGGACTTCCTATATTATCTCGTATCTCATATACTGCCAAAGGTTTAACATGTCTCATTTATGCCGCTTCAGTTCTCTGCAATTTTTGGTCGTTTAAGTCCATAGTTCAGATCCATAGAGCAGTAACGGCACAATCATAGTATCGTAGAATTTAAGTCTATGTCACTTTGCTGATTTAATTCAAGAGTGTTCTTTAAATCGTACCTAACCTGAGCAAGTTCCTTTTCAGGATTATTGTCATAAGCACGAGGGATATCACAGCTCAGATAATAGAAATTTGGACTTGTTCCATCACGTTTTTCTCTATCATAATTTTAGGTCTAGGATATTCTTTTCCACAAAACATCATAACTTTAGTTTTCTTTCTGGATATGGTTAAATTATATTGTTTTGCCATTTGTATGTATGGCCCACGCAGCTCATTTTAGGCTGTCTCCCGTATACATCAGTATAACCTGATCATCCGCAAAAAGCAGTGAGTTAGATGCTTTACATTTCGGAGGGTAGCAATCTTTCATTTTCTTTTGTGATTTATTGACAATGTCATTTATATACACATTAAATTATATGGGCGATAAAGCATGCTCTTATCTCACTTATTTTGCGATTCTTCTCGTCCCTGCACTATTGGCGACGTGTATCTCTATTCTGTTATCTGCATACAACCGACCTCATAAAATTCTTAGGAACGCTATAATCTCCTCAAATTCCCATAATGTATGTCTCACCACGTGGTCGAAGAGCGTTTTAACTCACAAAAGCTATGTATGTTGAAGATAAAATTCTGTATGCTATTCTATTATCTGTTTATGGAGAAAACACAGTTCTTACATGTTCTTTCCAATGTAAAATCATTTTGTCCTACCAGAAAAGCCTCTGTTAAAGCATTTCATCTTCTAGAAAGTATCTCGGCATATGTCTTATACCCTCAGTTTAGTAGGCTTATACCAGTATAGATACTGCAGTCATTCCTTTCTTCTTTTTTGAGTATAGGTAAGACAACTGAGCTCTGCAAACCTTCCACAACATGGGCATTCTTCCAAGATAGACCTATAAAATCTAGACGACTAATCTTAAGATACTCATGGACTTAATATCCTCTGAATGTTTTCCTTCTTCTCCTAGAATGTTTCTTCTTCTCACAGTTCCTACTGCATATTCCTATTTCTTCCAAGGAGATTGACCTACATTCACATCTGATCGACGTGTTACCATATTTTCTTGATTTCTTGTTCATAGGTTTTGGAACTAGTCTAGCCATGTTTCACCAGAGATATTATTTCATTGTGCAGTACATTTCTCCTCATTTTTAAAAGCCTCTATTACAAACTCTTACTTGTCTTCCATTTTCAAGGAACGGCTGCCAACTCCGTCTTTTCACATTTCTCTTTTAACTAATGCTATTTGTCTTTTATATTCAGTGTACTCTTGTACTTCGTATATTTCTTCCTGTTTGCTATGCCTTCTTCAGCCGATTTTATTATTATATGACTAATTTACCGCCATTCTTCGTTTAAGTTTTGGTTTATCTTTGAATCTTTTAACATTTCATCCATTCTCCATTCACATAAATGTTTCACGCTGGGATCATGCACCAGATGTAATTTGAATAGTTCCTATGCTTGTGAACAAGTTTTAAACTTTATACTGTACTCTGGTACTTTTATTTTAGGTGCCACCAGAAAGTGGCCCAAATGTATATTGATACCCTCTTTGTATGCTACTGACTTGTACTAAAGGCGTGGAACTGCTTTCTCTTGCGTGGCAAGTAAATTTATTGATGTCTCTTTGCTGTTCACCATTCCAGTTCCTTTAATCGTCTTAATTAATTCCAGCTGTCCCTGTTGAAGGCATATATTCTACCATTGCTTTAAAATCCTCAGTGATTATGATATGCTGATCGCTAGGTATCTCATACACCACATACTGCAGCGAATGATAAAACTAGCGTCTGTCTTCTTCTGCGCCTCCCTCTGATGCAAATATGCTCATGAAGTTAATATTCCGTTTTAATTAAACATTTAGATGTAGAATTCTTTTATCAATCGGGATGTATGACTGTATATCCCCTAACAAATTCGTTTCGACCATTATACTTACACCAGCACTTGCTCCTTTAATTATATCCTCTCCGTGATACAATAAAACACAATCTTCCATTCAATAAACTCTCTTTGTTTCAGTTATTACTGCTATATTAGTTTTGGCCTTCCCGTAATTCTTGGTGAAGTTCTTTGCTGAATAGGTATTTCATCTTCAGTGATTTATTTTTCATTCTAATCTCGGTTAAGTAGTTTAATGCACTGTTCCAGAAATTGTTCGCCTGCATTTACAGCAAATATTTACAGTACTACACCACCACATATGAAAAGAATTACCAAACAATAAAAATCGTTTACAAATCAGAAGCCTGGACACAAACAATGTTGAACCAGCCGGATTGAAAACCAGTACCCATGTATACCTGTACAGGCGAGAGAAGCAATAAGGTGTGAAGTCAGACTTCTCTTCTTCTCATTGACGCTTTACTTTCCACCCTGTCATCGCGTGCTCCTTCATTGTTATAGCCACACCTTGCGACGGTAACTCACAGTTACTGCTGAGTAGTTGCTCTTCCGAGCAGCAGTTCGTACAAGCAAACCAGCTGAGTGTTTACCTGTGGTTACTAGTAGTTTAGTTACTTGGGCTATGCACGGCTCTGTTTAAAAGGAATAGCTCGATGTAGTCATAGGGTCGAGCCAAACACGTCTGTTTTCGTGCCCTGCAGCTAATTCGCTGCAAATAATAACTTGTAGCTGTAATCCTGCAGTCAAATAGTACATGCATTGTCTGGAATTACGAGTTAAAAATCTACATCTACATTTATACTCCGCAAGCCACCCAACGGTGTGTGGCGGAGGGCACTTAACGTGCCACTGTCATTACCTCCCTTTCCTGTTCCACTCGCGTATGGTTCGCGGTAAGAACGACTGCCAGAAAGCCTCCGTGCGCGCTCGAATCTCTCTAATTTATATTCGTGATCTCCTCGGGAGGTATAAGTAGGGGGAAGCAATATATTAGATACCTCATCCAGAAACGCACCCTCTCGAAACCCTGACAGCAAGCTACACCGTGATGCAGAGCGCCTCTTTACAGAGTCTGCCACTTGAGTTTGCTAAACATGTCCGTATCGCTATCACGCTTATCAAATAACCCTGTGACGAAACGCGCCGCTCTTCTTTGGATCTTCTCTATCTCCTCTATCAACCCGACCTGGTACGGATCTCACACTGATGAGCAATACTCGAGTATAGATCGAACGAGTGTTTTGTAAGTCACCTCCTTTGTTGATGGACTACATTTTCTAAGGACTCTCCCAATGAATCTCAACCTGGCACCCGCCTTACCAACAATTAATTTTATGTTATCATTCCACTTCAAATCGTTCCGTACGCATACTCCCAGATATTTTACAGAAGTAACTGCTACCACTGTTTGTTCCGCTATCATATAATCATACAATAAAGGATCCTTCTTTCTATGTATCCACAGTACATTACATTTGTCTATGTTAAGGGTCAGTTGCCACTCCCTGCACCAAGTGCCTATCCGCTGCAAATCTTCCTGCATTTCGCTGCAATTTTCTAATGCGGCAACTTCTCTGTATACTACAGCATCATCTGCGAAAAGCCGCATGGAACTTCCGACACTATCTACTAGGTCATTTATATATATTGTGAAAAGCAATGGTCCCATAACACTCCCCTGTGGCACGCCAGAGGTTACTTTAACGTCTGTAGACGTCTCTCCATTGAGAACAACATGATGTGTTCTGTTTGCTAAAAACTCTTCAATCCAGCCACACAGCTGGTCTGATATTCCGTAGGCTCTTACTTCGTTTATCAGGCGACAGTGCGGATACACAGAAATACAAAATAAAAGTTGGATGAATAATTTCATGACAGGGATTCCATTCTAACGACTGTAACAGATTTAGACGATAGAGAATTATGTGTAATGATGTTTATTCAAGAATAGATATCTCAAATGAAGGGGAAGTGGTCCTGGAATATTCAGTTGAAGTAAAGTCATAAAATGCCCTTACCAAATGCTGTAAAGTTAGTTGAGAGCGTTACGAGAATGGTAGCATAATCCGCAACCTAAATTGTAGTCAAAGATACGCTAAAACTAAGACCATTTCGTAATCACAACACACGAAATATTCACCAGCTTATAGTTCAGAGTTCAACACGGTGATTCATTAATTAACACAAGCGATGCAAAGAAAAGTCACTTGTAGTCAGATCCGTAAAACAAGCGAGAAAAGTTAGAGTTCTACTGCGGAGTTCTTTCAGACCTCTCGAGATGTAAAGTCCCTTCAGAGCTTGAAGTATGGTAGCGGCCATTCACTGCCCAAAATCAAAAAACCTATATGACTGAACCACACACTTTACCTCAGGCAGGTCTGCCTTCTCCAAGAACTCGACATAAAGTGTCCAGATTCCCTCCCTTGCGCTTTTCACTTGAGAAGTCCCCGTCTCCACTTGACTCCCATAGCGTTCAGCCACTATCTGCTTTTCCATTGGTTGAAGGACATCCCCTCCAAAAGTACATCGTTCTTAAGCTCGACAGGCAAGATTTGACTGAAGCTGGCCTCTTCCCAGACTAAACTAATACATTGCCACCACATGCAAATGAAGAAATGTGTGAACATTCTGTCACACTCTACAATAATTATAAATAAACATTTGTCCATAAGTAAATATGCCAGTATTCTTTCGCAAGTACGTTCACGTTAAATGGCAACGAATTGTCGTTAAATATTATTTAAATAATTATTTGGTTTTCGTGTGAATTATGGTATCGGCTAGCACATGCGACGACTTTTAAATTAGCGCACTTTTTCAATAGCACTTGGCATCAACAATTAAGTTACTGACAAAACAGTAAACTGTTCATTAAATAAAAATAAAGTATGATAAAATATGAGATATTGATATTATGTTTATTTGTTATGTAAATGTGGAGAATACGATGATCTGACAAACATTTGCATAATAAAAGGTAGTAAAAATGTAATAAATCAAGAAATAAAATACCGGGTGATTGCTAGACGCGTGAAAGATCTCTGGCGCGCGGCGTTTGGTGATGATCGTGTGCTCAGCCGCCACTTTCGTCAGCTTGGCCTCCCAGGTCCCCAGACATCAGTCCGTGCGATTATTGGTTTTGGGGTTAGCTGAAGTCGCAAGTGTATCGTGATCGACCGACATCTCTAGGGATGCTGAAAGACAACATCCGACGCCAATGCCTCACCATAACTCCTGTTCACAACATTATTCCTCGACTACAGCTATTGTTGAGGAATGATGGTGGACATATTGAGCATTTCCTGTAAAGAACATCATCTTTGCTTTGTCTTACTCTGTTATACTAATTATTGCTATTCTGATCAGATGAAGCGCCATCTGTCGGACATTTTTTGAACGTTTGTATTTTTTTGGTTCTAATAAAACCCCATGTCATTCCAAGCATGTGAGTCAATTTGTACCTCTCTATTTACATTATTCCGTGATTTATTCAGTTTTCAAATTTATACTGACTTTTTGATCACCTGATGGATATAGTCATGGAGCTTTCAGGGATGGTAGCTATAGTGCAGTGATATCATCTGAGGCATTGCATTTTGAAATCGCATGAAGCGTTTAAAAGTTGTTAATTCAGAGATTCATTGTGTAAATGTTTATTCACTGTGAAATGTTTACTTCTGTAGTTTTAAAGATATTGAAATATTGTTCTGCTTCATTTTTCTGGGATCGCCGATCTATTCAAATTTGCAATAACATTTGGTTGTAAATTATTATAGACTCACTGGCAGAGCAAAACTGTGTGCTGGACTGAGAGTCGACCTCGAGACCTTTGCCTTTCGCGGGCAAGTACTCTACCACATACCGGCCATTTTAAGCGATGAACGCGTCATACAAATTCCCCATACCGGGATTTTCCGGTTTCTTGCCACCTGCTCCTTGTCTCATCCCTCGCTGGCCTGAAACGTCCGCTGCGGCCAGCCATGAGCCTCGGGTCCGCCAGGGTGCAACCGTACATCAAATTCACCTTACCTCGTAGCAATTTTAGGCAGCCGATTAGCTCGCCTACATATGCGTAACGTTATAACCTCCCCCCATCTCCTCCATTTACGACGTTAGGCCAGTCACCATGCCACTACTCATATATTCGCAAATTGCTGCCTTGCACTTCGACCCTCTTTTCCCCCTTCCTCCTTCCCCGTCCCTCCCCTTTTCTCCTTCCGATTTCCCCCAAATAAACACACGCGTACTCACAAACACTCACACACATACAGATATACAGGGTGATCCATTGATCGTCAACGATCGTCAAACGAAAAAATTGCAAAGAACGAAACTTGTCTAGTTTGAAGGGGGAAACCAGATGGCGCTATGGTTGGCCCGCTAGATGGCGCTGCCATAGGTCAAACGGATATCAACTGCTTTTTTTAAAATGGGAACCCCCATTTTTTATTACATATTCGTGTAGTAGGCAAAGAAATATGAATGTTTTAGTTGGACCACTTTTTTCGCTTTGTGATAGATGACGCTGTAATAGTTACAAACATATGGCTCACAATTTTAGACGAACAGTTGGTAACAAGTAGGTTTTTTAAATAAAAATACAGAACGTAGGTACGTTTGAACATTTTATTTCGGTTATACAGTGTGATACATGTACCTTTGTGAACTTCTCATTTCTGAGAACGCATGCTGTTACAGTGTGATTTCCTGCAAATACCACATTAATGCAATAAATGCTCAAAATGATGTCCGTCAACCCCAATGCATTTTGCAATACGTGTAACGACATTCCTCTCAACAGCGAGTAGTTCGCCTTCCGTAATGTTCGTACATGCATTGCCAATGCGCTGATGCATGTTGTCAGGCGATGTCGGTGGATCACGATAGCAAATATCCTTCAACTTTCACCACAGAAAGAAATCCGGGGACGTCAGATCCGGTGAACGTGCGGGCCATGGTATGGTTCTTCAGCGACCAATCCACCTGTCATGAAATATGCTATTCAATACCGCTTCAACTACACGCGAGCTATGTGCCGGACATCCATCTTGTTGGAAGTACATCGCCATTCTGTCATGCAGTGAAACGTCTTGTAGTAACATCGGTAGAACATTACGTAGGAAATCAGCATACATTGCAACATTTAGATTGCCATCGATAAAATGGCGGCCAATTATCCTTCCTCCCATAATGCCGCACCATACATTAAACAGCCAAGGTCGCTGATGTTCCACTTGTCGCAGCCATCGTGGATTTTCCTTTGGCCAATAGTGCATATTATGCCGGTTTACGCTACCGCTGTTGGTGAATGACGCTTCGTCGCTAAATAGAACGCGTGCAAAAAATCTGTCATCGTCCCGTAATTTCTCTTGTGCCCAGTGGCAGAACTGTACACGACGTTCAAAGTCGTCGATATGCAATTCCTGGTGCATAGAAATATGGTACGGGTGCAATCGATGTTGATGTAGCGTTCTCAACACCGAGATTCCCGATTCTCGCACAATTTGTCTGCTACTGATGTGCGGATAAGCCACGACAGCAGCTAAAACACCTGCTTGGGCATCATTATTTGTTGCAGGTCTTGGTTGAGGTTTCGCAAGTGGCTGAACACTTCCTGTTTCCTTAAATAACGCAACTATCCGGCGAACGGTCCGGACACTTGGATGAAGTCGTCCAGGATACCGAGCAGCATACATAGCACACGCCCGTAGGGCATTGTGATGACAATAGCCATACATCAACACGATATCGATCTTTTCCGCAATTGGTAAACGGTCCATTTTAACACGGGTAATGTACCACGAAGCAAATACCATCCGCACTTGCGGAATGTTACGTGATACCAAGTACTTATACGTTTGTGACTATTACACCGTCATCTATCACAAAGCAAAAAAAGCGGTCGAACTAAAACATTCATATTTCTTTACGTACTACGTGAATATGTAATTAAAAAATGGGGGTTCCTATTTAAAAAAACGCAGTTGATATCCGTTTGAGCTACGGAAGCGCCATCTAGCGGGCCAACCATAGCGTCATCTGGTTTCCCCCTTCAAGCTAGACGAGTTTCGATCTTTGTAGTTTTTTCGTTTGATGCTTATTTCGTGAGATATTTGGTCCGGTCACTATCAATGGACCACCCTGTAGAAAAACATATTTCACAAATGGAACGAAAAATTTATATACGGGCTGAGCAGATAACTCTTGTAACATACGAGTATACACGAGTATACGGATGAAAATTAAAAAAAAAAAAATACTAACGTAAGCTAAGCTATTCAGAAGTGATCCACTAATTTAGCTTGTACAGCTGAGGCACTAAATATGGAGAAAAGAAGTGCAAGAGAGACTAATTCTTCTGAAACGTGTGGGAAGACGCTTACATATGAGCAAGAAACAGACGACGTTTTACCTCAATAAAACGAAATTGACATGGTGACATGAAGCCGCGGTCAGTCATTGCAGATGCAGTTTAAATGAACACATTATGTGAAATACGAAGAATTCGACGCTATCAAGAGGAGAATAATTTCGATAGGACTGATTTTGCACCAACGGCTGGTTGGGTATTCTCATCTCCTTACGTACACGATTTCCTATACTTTCTAAGATTCACGGTTCCCAAGGGGGATAAAAATGAAGTGTGCGCAGAATCGTGTAATAGGCATCATTAAGCAAAGCGCCCAGTGAATAATACCAGCACATTTTAATTGGTGTACTGTCCATTTCGCGCTTAGCAAATTACACACGATTTAGCTACGACGTCTTAATTACTGCCTTCGTGACAATTAGCCAGTCGATTAAGGAGTTATCTGACACTAATGGATGCATGCTTCACGAATATTTCCATGCCACCGAGAAGAAGATAAAGAACTTAAGTGTTCGGATATAGAAGGCTGATTACTGCTCGGAGATAATGACACATGACAAGTATAAGCAGACACTGACCCCTTCAAAGCGGACAAAATTAACATCAGTAGTTGTTGCTCCATAGAGATTCGTCTGTCTTTGCCTGTCATGGATTGCCGGCCGGGATGGCCGAGCGGTTCTAGGCGCTACAGTCTGGAGCCGCGTGACGGCTACGGTCGCACGTTCGAATCCTGCCTCGGGCATGGGTGTGTGTGATGCCTTTAGGTTAGTTAGGTTTAAGTAGTTCTGAGCTCTAGGGGACTGATGACCTCAGAAGTTAAATCCCATAGTGCTCGGAGCCATTTGAACCATTTTTGTCGTGGATTTTGCATACGTTTAACGGTTACTTCTTAAACTCGCTAAGAACAATAAACAATCACACACATTTCACGACTGGCAATGCTATATAACTAAGCTTCTTGCACCGTTATCAAATCATCGTCAAGAAGCCGAGATGCACAAGCAGATGCAATATCTGTGTTAGGTTTAGAGTGCAGTTTCTTCTAGTTCTTGAAAAGACTTACTTTTCTAGTAGAAGAGCACTTTTAGTAGCGATACTGGACATATACAGGTGGTTATAAACTTTATATCGCAGTCTAGTATGATACAAGAGTACGGAGAAACTAAAAAGTATTCCAATTTTTGGGTTAGTCGTTCAGGTTCGTCTGAATCGTGTTATTGTCATAAAATATCTGTCCTCGTCCTATAGCATCTAGGTAAGGGATGGAAAAAGCGTGGCAATACTGAAACTGAAATGCCAATACAAAAAGATTCCGAATTCCGCTATGTCGCCCTCTTCCTTACTGCTCTGAAGTTCAACGTTCGATCTTGGCTAAATAAAAACCGAAGAAAATTAAGATAGATAGTGGCGTAATTGAACGAAGAGACGACGTTTCGCCATGTCAGTTCACCTGCCGACGTTTAAAGCATGAGTTGGAAACGAATGTACCATCGGATGAACATCAGTGTTGCGGCTCAGTTTCTGTTCACAGCACGCAAGATAACTTAGGAGATTTTCATGGAAGATTGAGAAGCATTACATGTCGCCTAGACTAAGATTCTTTTAACTCTTTCGCCATCGTGTTTCGGAAGATAATATGTTGGGTCGGTAACATCATTTTGAGAGGCATAGATATTCTAGTTTTAATACACTCCTGGAAATTGAAATAAGAACACCGTGAATTCATTGTCCCAGGAAGGGGAAACTTTATTGACACATTCCTGGGGTCAGATACATCACATGATCACACTGACAGAACCACAGGCACATAGACACAGGCAACAGAGCATGCACAATGTCGGCACTAGTACAGTGTATATCCACCTTTCGCAGCAATGCAGGCTGCTATTCTCCCATGGAGACGATCGTAGAGATGCTGGATGTAGTCCTGTGGAACGGCTTGCCATGCCATTTCCACCTGGCGCCTCAGTTGGACCAGCGTTCGTGCTGGACGTGCAGACCGCGTGAGACGACGCTTCATCCAGTCCCAAACATGCTCAATGGGGGACAGATCCGGAGATCTTGCTGGCCAGGGTAGTTGACTTACACCTTCTAGAGCACGTTGGGTGGCACGGGATACATGCGGACGTGCATTGTCCTGTTGGAACAGCAAGTTCCCTTGCCGGTCTAGGAATGGTAGAACGATGGGTTCGATGACGGTTTGGATGTACCGTGCACTATTCAGTGTCCCCTCGACGATCACCAGTGGTGTACGGCCAGTGTAGGAGATCGATCCCCACACCATGATGCCGGGTGTTGGCCCTGTGTGCCTCGGTCGTATGCAGTCCTGATTGTGGCGCTCACCTGCACGGCGCCAAACACGCATACGACCATCATTGGCACCAAGGCAGAAGCGACTCTCATCACTGAAGACGACACGTCTCCATTCGTCCCTCCATTCACGCCTGTCGCGACACCACTGGAGGCGGGCTGCACGATGTTGGGGCGTGAGCGGAAGACGGCCTAACGGTGTGCGGGACCGTAGCCCAGCTTCATGGAGACGGTTGCGAATGGTCCTCGCCGATACCCCAGGAGCAACAGTGTCCCTAATTTGCTGGGAAGTGGCGGTGCGGTCCCCTACGGCACTGCGTAGGATCCTACGGTCTTGGCGTGCATCCGTGCGTCGCTGCGGTCCGGTCCCAGGTCGACGGGCACGTGCACCTTCCGCCGCCCACTGGCGACAACATCGATGTACTGTGGAGACCTCACGCCCCACGTGTTGAGCAATTCGGCGGTACGTCCACCCGGCCTCCCGCATGCCCACTATACGCCCTCGCTCAAAGTCCGTCAACTGCACATACGGTTCACGTCCACACTGTCGCAGCATGCTACCAGTGTTAAAGACTGCGATGGAGCTCCGTATGCCACGGCAAACTGGCTGACACTGACGGCGGCGGTGCACAAATGCTGCGCAGCTAGCGCCATTCGACGGCCAACACCGCGGTTCCTGGTGTGTCCGCTGTGCCGTGCGTGTGATCATTGCTTGTAGAGCCCTCTCTCAGTGTCCGGAGCAAGTATGGTGGGTCTGACACACCGGTGTCAATGTGTTCTTTTTTCCATTTCCAGGAGTGTATGTTTATCTTTACAATCCTAAAACGAATACGAACTTAAAGATATTGTCAGTCTAATGGGTTCATGGGTTCATGATTTCATACCCCTATGACAGCTTTATGAATCGAATACTTGTGTTAATAGATTTACAGGTTGCCAAGAACGAGATTTAAGTTGGGATTCTTCAGACACAAATGTTAGTACTAGATCGTGGAAAAAATTTCGCACCCTGTAAGTGTTGTACATACACTTCTCGTGTTTCGTAAAATTTACTCACACAATACTAACTCGATACAATACTATTTCCTTATTACTTTGATATCTTTAGCGCGCTTCTACTAATTTCGACCTAAATGTTGCATTTTTTGCAACAAACTGATATATGTAAACATATTTCCATACGGGTATATGATCCATTTCGTTACTACACAGTCCGTCACTATCTTCTACTGAACGCTGTAGCTCGTAGCTGGTATGGGCTACATCACACTTCATGAGACTCCGTTCAGAAACAACCGAGCACACACACACACACACACAGAGAGAGAGAGAGAGAGAGAGAGAGAGAGACACGCACTTAGATTGGGGGCAGAATAATAAAAACAGGCTGACACATAGGAAAAGAAATAAAAATTACGCCAGACACCTGTCTCAAACTGGTTCCAAGTTTTCCCGACTGATTACATAAATGACGGCTGTATTTGAGAACGAAGTGTATTGTGTAAATTGATTGCGAAATATTAACGGTAGCGCTTCGGAAGACCACATATAGGAAGGGGAGGGGACTATTCTCCTCAGCGCCCGTTATCTGAGAGGAGAATCGTGGCATCGATAATAAGGCCATTACAGTATTACTGCGGCTGCTTACTCTTCGAAATCCCAACACGCACTTGTTCAGCACACTGTATCGACATGAGAATCTCTCGCGAATGAGTAATGGAGCTGATGAAGCGAAGGCTCTAACACTCACATCCATTCAGGTGCAGAGTAACCGATGTGTCGTAAGTAATCGTATCTCATGAACCCCACTAATGAGTACTTTGAAATTTTGTAGTATGATAACTTAATGGAACGAAGACTACTTAACCTGAACATGAGACCAACATAGGCTCTAAATTGCTCAGTAAATAGGAAAGGCAAAATCTTTGCAACACTGGTTATTGAAGAGAAGCATCTTGCTACAAAACGAAAATGATTACTGTGCCGCTGACATTCGTTAACCTACTACATTTATCGAAGAGCTGAACATGATTATCTCCTCACAGGTGAAGCCCGTAGCTCGTTCCGATTACATAGTACCTGATAAGGTTTCCTGTAGCAAGAGACAGAACTTCGTTAGTACAACACAGTGCATTTGCCGATAGATGATACAACCGACAATACACTTTGCCATCAATTTCTTCGTTTCCCTCTTACACTGTAGTGGATGTGCTGATTTCTTTTCGGTACTGTTCCAGGTAAGTGGAGCCCAACCGGCGGACAGTCATTTCGTGGAAGCGCAACGTCGCCTCCCATGACGTTCCATTTTGTTGCATTTCTCGTTAACCGTTGTGTGCTTTTATCTCATTCCCTTTGGACGCTCGAGGACTTCGTTTCAAATAGCGGCGTAATCTGCCGCAGAGCTGTGTGTCAGTAATTTTTGTAGCGGACAAAGAGAACAGCAGTGCAGAAAACTTGAGCTCGCCTGCCGGGAGGACAAGAGCACTCAAGGGCAAATGGTTTCCCATTGTTCGGCCGGTCACAATAAGTTCTCGGCGTACGTAGCCAGTCCCAGAGCTTACTGTTAATTTTAAACCCGAAGCAAGTATCCGTCACAGAAGGTATTCAGTTTATTTCCACTCTGTACTGAGCCTAACAGATTATGAGTAGTTTTCTTTTGTACGTTCCTCTTATACATTCTTTCTGCGCTACTCTTTTCACATCCTTATTAACACTGACGTACGTGTGACAAGAAGTGCAACGTAGCCTCCACCATGTGGCGAATGAATACAGACTTTAAGGACGATTATTGAGAAATAATCTGGACAGATACAGTCATGGAATTCTCACCAGCCACGTATTGCGCTCGTTTCCAAGTACACGGTCCAGTCATATTAATATCATCCCCCATGTTGGCCGTTAAGATGGAGTAAGCACTCGGAGACGGCAGGTGGGAGCACTAGCAGAGGAGGGATGTAAAGCGTGTCGGGTCAAGCGGGAAACAGTGCAGTCGTTGTTGCATCGCGGAAACGGAGCGATTTATCTGACGTCCAAAAAGGTGTGATCACTGACTTTCGGGACAAGTTCAGAGTTCAGAATGGCTAAGTTGCTAAACTGTTCGAATGCGGCTATCGTTAATGTTGGTACTGTTTAGCTGCAGTGGCAGAGGGTATCCTGTTCCACTAGTGGTCATTTTCTTTCCTGTTCAACTCGTAAAAAAGAGCGAGGAAGAAACAACTGTCTGTATGCCTCTCTGTATGAGCCCTAATTTCTCGTATCGTGATCCTTACGCGAAGTATATATTGGCGGCAGTAGAGTCGTTCTGCAGTCAGCTTCAGATCCCGGTTCTCTGCATTTTTTCAACAGTGTTGCCCGAAAGGCATGTCGCTTTCCCTCCAGGGATTCCCATTTGAGTTCCGAAGGAGCGTCGAAATATTTGCGTGTTCTTCGAACCTACCGATAACAAATCTCGCAGCTCGCCTCTGAATTGCGTCGATGTCTTTCTTTAATCCGACCTGGTGCGGATCCCAAATACTCGAGCAGTACTCAAGAGTAAGTTGCACTAGTACCCTATACGGTCGTCTCCTTTGCAGATGAACCACACTTTCCTAAATTTCTCCCAGTAAAGTGGAGTCCACCATTGCCTTCCCCACCACAATCCTCACCTGATCGTTCCATTTCATATCATTCTGCAATATTACGCCCAGATATTTAAATGAAGTAACTGTGTGTGAATTTCTCGATTTTTGACTTATTTATTACGCTCCTCTACTCAGATTTAATAGATTTTTTATCCTGACAAGTTTCAACATTTAACACAAGATGCTGCATGTCATGACCAGATAGCCCATTTACTATTGGTTTTGTGATATGACTTTTTTCCCTAGATTTGTTTGTCTACAAAGATAATATCAATAGCAGCCTCAGAGCATTTACATATCCCAGTAGCAAAGTTCACAGTAGGAACTAAATTGAATGATAGTGTTATTAACTGCAATAATTGTTCAGTGACAGAGCTTTTCAATAAATCCACATTAAAATCTCCAGCTACCACTATTTCTTTGTTTTTTGCTATGAGGTGGGACAGCAGAACTTCCAGATATTTTATGAAGAAGTTAAAATTTCCTGAAGGAGATCTGTATGTACCTACTATTATAAAGGACTTATTATGAAATACTACTTTTGTTGCACAAGCTGCTAGGAGCAAAATTTATTAATATCAATATTCTTAAAATCAAAACAGTTTCTGACAAATATGGCAACCTCTCCTTTCTCCAAGCTAACTTGAATCCTGTAACATTTGACATATCTATGCCAGTGGTCACATGTTCAGAGAGGCAAATTATATCAACTGGTTTGCTCAACTCTAATTTTTCAACAGAAGTAAGCAACTCATTAAGCCTACCCCTAGGTCGTCGGATATTCTGATGCAATAGTGATAGGTGATTTTGTGCTCTGGCTGAATTACAACTGGATGAACCTAATCTTCCGGCCAATTTTTGAGTATCTTTAGTTTCAATCGGAGGCTGTCTGCGCGAATTGTGTAGATTAAAATATGTTTTCTGGCTGCCTGTTTTATCAATGTGAATGTTATTTTCAGCCTGTCTCTGAACAACTTTTGTTTCTGCACTTCCTACCATAAAAAACTGCTGATCTGTCACTTGTAACCACTGGTACTTTAGTACTTTACCACTTGTGACAGTGCCCCCACACCCCATTATTTGCTATTAGCTCAGACAATTTTCCCTTCAATTTCCTGTTGAGGTGAAGCCCATTCCTAGTATAGTTCCACCTGCTGATAGAGTCAACAAGAATCACACCGATATGATACCCCATGCCCGATCCAAGCAGACGTCCCACCTCTAAATTAACTTTCCTAACAGAAGAGTTTAAATGAGGCCGGTCATGGCGACTCAGAACAGGCACAAGCCCAACACCAGTATGTCTCGTTGCTGAAGCTATCTTTACCAGATCACTC
This sequence comes from Schistocerca nitens, assembly GCF_023898315.1. Lineage (NCBI taxonomy): Eukaryota > Metazoa > Arthropoda > Insecta > Orthoptera > Acrididae > Schistocerca > Schistocerca nitens. The sequence continues at coordinate 938,612,626 of NC_064615.1, forward strand.
TCAATTGAATAATTTCGGTTCCTATCTATGCTCTTACCCGCCCCACCCACTATTACCATGGTGTCTTCCTTTGTGAAGTCTTTACAAAGTGAACCTACATCCTCTATCACCTGACCCAGACTTGCACTAGGTTTAAAAAAGCTTGTGACCTGGTAATCTGACCCTAGTTCATCCTGAAACAGTTGGCCAACACCTCTACCATGTGAACTACCTAACAACAAAACTTACTTCTTCTTCGCTGCTTTTTCTGACTTCTTACTTCTCAAACACTTTTTGAAAGTTTGTTGTGTCCTGTCTACTCTTACATCTATTTGTGGCTCATCAGTTTCCAACTGTGACAACAGATCAAACCTGTTTCCCACATTCACAACCACACTGTCTGAGAACGTCCCATTCCTATTTCTTCTATAACCTGTTGTCACTTCCCACCTCTCTTTTCCCTCGCCTCCCCGTTAACCTTTCCAGGTCTTGTTTCGCTTTATCTAGTTCCGCCTGAAGGGCAGCAATCTTCTCCTCCTGTTCCACTATCTTCCTATCTCTACTGCAAATCCTGCACAACCAATGAGCCTTGTTTATTTCCCCAATTCCCACGCCTTTACAATCACTCACATGAAAGAAACTGCAACAACCCTCACACCACATCCCGGAACTAACAAACCTACGGCAAGTCATACACTTCACTCATGGCAAACAAATATTAGCTTTAGTCTGAGTTAAAACAAGAATAAATTCGTAGACTACTCAACTAATATATTAAATTTATTAGAAAGCTTAGACCTACAGTTCGGATACTAATTCAAAACTTCTGGAGAAACAAAAACGATATAATCTGTATTGTTTACGTGACGAAACAAAAAGTAAACAAAGAACTGAGTCTACACTGTATAAAGTTTCCACTTATTTCGGTATTTTTCACTACCTACTAGAGAATCAAATAGATAGTTTATAAGAATACACCATCAACACAACTTTTACTTTATTGAAATAATCACGTAACTTACAGTATATCACAACGTAAACAAATCCTAGTCCAAAACTCGCGCCTATGAAATGTTTTTCTTTTTTTCAGAAAAATACGCAAAAAATGTGAATCCTTCAATTGATAGCTTACAATAGGTATTAATTTACAAATGATGATGTAATATTGCCATAATTAATTGTTGTTACTCAATTAAACACTTATCTTTACGAGAGCTGTGAATGTGCACGACACGCCAACTAAAGATGAACATGTATGGGATGTATATGACCATCTCGCTTGTCAACTCCATCCCAGGACCTGTATCCAGAAAATCAAGGGCACTTTACAACAGTTGTGGGCCATATTGCTTAGTAGAGGATACACAGGCCTTATGACAAACTTCCCAAGTGAATCAGTGCATGCATCCAGGTCACACGAGGTGAGACGCCGTAGTGATAAGTAGACTCATAACGCTAAGTTCTTCGTAAATTTGATTCGATACTGTAATTACTGAAATGACATCACGTACCCTCTCAACCCGTGAAGTTTCGTTTAGTTTCCCCCTTCTCTTCTGGTTATTACCCTTTTTTTGTCGGGCAGTGTACTTACAGCCACCTTTTAGAGCCTTCAAGCGACAGGATCTTAATTTGTACCAATGCCCTTGTGTCATAATTGGGAATGTTGAGGTGGTACAATATATCTAATGAACAATTTTAAATGACTGACGTAACACTACCTTTGAAAATTACGGGAAGTCGGAACACGGAAGGTGTTTTTGGAAAAAGCAAAACTGTGGTCAATACATAAGAAAAGTTATTAAAGTGCATTCAGTGGAGTCCTACTGTATGCTGAAATGAAAGTCAATCTAGAACTTTTCTTAGAGAGTTCTACTTATTTCCGCTAATAGTCAGTCAGAACGCTTCTCCGCCTCAACCAGTGTCTTATCCTCACGATCCGCTCTTAGCGGAAACAATGTAAATGTCTGTGAGACTGAACGGGGAGTAACAGGTATAGTACGTCAGATATTAGATTTACCAAAGCATCTTTAAGATATCTTAAGTTGTAACACGACGTAGAGGTACTTGGACTACAGTTCATATGAAAGAACGCAAAATGGAATAGATTTCAAATTCTGGAGTTTTAATTTCTTAGAAGTCGAATAAAGCTTCTGCAGAGGACATTCAGAAGGCCACTAATCTTCTCCTCTCATTTTACGTTGATAGTTAGTCTACTATTTTATTTTATTTGCAATTTTATTTAATTCTGAATTGAAGTAAGGTTCTTCTCACTGAATATAAGAGCGTCTACAGCGATCCGATTCTGTTACCACCAAGTGAGATGAGCACATTCTGTGCGCCTGCACAGTAGATACTCGTACGTCACGAGTGTTCTGTAGCGCAATTTATTCCTCGATCTAAGTTCGCGTATCGAGTGCTGAACACTTTCTGTTAAAATGTTGGTGTTAGTCCCACGATTCATGTAAGTGCCAGTGATAAGTGGTCTACCTCTTTTAATTACCGTCTCAAAACAAAACTTCCTAATAAATTATGGTATAATTCTTGGAAGTCACATTATTATAATTTCGCAAAGTAATATGATCTAAGTCTCACAACCAAGTTTATGTCGTTCGCCTCCACGATTGTGGGCTAATTGTGAAGCTCAATCGGCCAATTGCAACCAGTTTTATTATGTTTTACCACTTCAGTATGATTAGTATAATATGATATATACTTTTACAACATTCTTCAACTGAAAATACATGACTGACTGTTATACAAGGGCTCCACGAAGAGTCGTCAACGTATTCTGTTGTTGGATATATCTTATGCAGTTTATACAATCTTGTTCACATTTGCCATTATCAAGTCCACAGGTCTCCACGTAATCCTACGCCGGGGTCTTTACCTTCAGCCTTGCGTATCCCGACCATGCATCTGTTTTAATACTGATCCTTCACCTTGGTTCAGAGTGTGTCGAAACCATTTCCACTTTCACTTCCAAATTTACTATTACATTGGTCCCTGACTGGCACTTTTTATCAGGCTCAGTTGTGGGTATTACATTTGTGTACTATATTCCAAATACATTCCTTACGCGTCATCGCAAGAAGATATTACTTTCTTACCTTACAGTTTAAAAAACAAAATCATCTGCGAGACTCACTTTACCTAAAATTTGACTTAGATGTTAACGGATGATTTTGATAGTTGAATTCTGTCGTTACTAAATATTTTGGTAAATTAATTGAAACTGCTGGCTGATTACAAGCGTCTTCCAGACCGATTTTAGAAAGAGGTTTTTAAAACAATGACGTGAGAAATAATTCAGTCAAACGCTCTCGTTACAAGCCCGTTTGCAGTCTTCTACTATTACTTGAATATATACATGGCACCCGAAATATCTCGAATCAAACTTATACAGATGGTAGGTGATGCTGAAATTAGTATTTTCAGGTAATAACTTACGGACGTCAATGAATATTTAATTTTATACCTAACTGGCTATTTGATGTTGCCTATTTATCCCAGTCTCATATCAAGTAGGAAAAAAATGATCTCACCACCTTCAAGCCCCCATCTCCAGACCTTTGGTGCCTTAGCAAATCTTTCCCTTCCGTTTTTCCAGATACTATTCGTGTACCTAGTTTAGTTGAAGATGTTCCAGGCATGCCACATCCCAGGCGCCATAGTCACCCCTATGGCTCAACTGTCGTCAGCACTTTCAGCAGTCACTCTAGCATCCCGGTTACTATGTATTCGACACCAATATGCGTCGCTTTTCTTTATGTTTACGTTACATATTCCTCACACTGATTTTCATTTCACCCCTGAAGATGAAATGTCATAGGAACTGTGGTCAGACAGCAGAGCGATCTCTAACAGTATGTATTTGACACCGACGTCAGATCCCTGGATTACTTTTATACCAAGATACGAGGGAATTAAAACATTAGCTGCCAGTGGGCATTAATTTATATCAATATGGCAACTTGAACCGGCCTGGGATTCGAACCCGTGTCTCCTGTTTACTAGGTAGATGTACTGACCATTATGCCATATGGGCACAGAGGTCGCTGCAACCGCGTGGACTACCTTAGTACGCCTATCATCACAGTCAAATTCTCAACTTATACCACACACTACTAACATAGTGTCCCTGTTCATTACTCGCAGTATCTCGCCGATTCCCGCGAGTTCGAGCTTAGCATGCATCTGCACTGAAGGGATCATTGGCTGTCATCGCCTTAATTATATATATATGTCGAGTTTGTTCCTTCGGCCCTGTCCGAAAGAACAGACACCATTTTGATCCCACAACCACTATGAATCAAGACATGAAGGAACTAAGGACATTAGCTGGCAGTGGGCATCGATTTATAGTGTAAGTTGAAAATTTTTGCCGGACCGGAATTATCCTGTTTATTAGGCAGATGCGCTAACCACTACACGATCCGGGCACAGTGGTCACCACAGCTCTACAAATTACCCTATCACGCCCACCGCCAGAATCAAATTCTAACTTATACCACACACTACTGCTTTAGTGCCCCTGCTCATTAGCCTCATTAATCGCGGAATTCCGCCGGTTCCCATAAGAGATCGAGCTTAGTGTGCATCAGGACTGAAGGAATCATTGGCCCTCAGTGACATGAATCAATGCCCACTGACAGTTAAGGGGCTCCGGAACGCCCTATACTTGCAATGTTAAAATAACGCTTATAAATTACATCTTTCCTCACAAAGTATTTGAGGTAGGAAGTTGAACTTTTTACAGATTATTTATTGGAATATGGGCTACAACTTAACACAGGGATTTTACCAAATTTTAGTTCAGTTATTAAAGATGATTTTTTTTCAATTGTAATGAAAATTCACAACATTTTTTTGCAATTTTTTATTTATATATTCAAAAATATACAGTTTTTTGGAAAAAGGCTGTGTTAAATTATGCAGAAGGTACTGTGTAACATTTACTGAAAGTTTGAAACAAATATGTTTGGAAGATCCTTAGAAAACATTTAATTAGTATGAGAAAATAAAAGTTTTGGGAATTGAGCGACAAAGATTGGATTAACTTTTTAGTGCATTCCAGGTCCAGGTCCTCTGCAAACTCCTCCTCCAACTTCCTCTTGTTCCTCCTCCTGTTTACTCTTGCTTGTATTTCTAGACTCTTTACAGCCCTGTCTGCAGCCCGAAGGCGTTCCTTGTCTAAAGCAAGCATCGCTCGTACCATGTTAGAACCTATCTTCATTCCCATATTTCTAAATACCTTGCACCTTACAATGTTGCCATCATTGAAAGTCGCAACAGCATCATACACACCAAAGTGAAGTGTTTCTATTCCAACAGATACAGTCTTGGGGATTCTCGATCATATAACACTATTTACACTTTCATTGGGGTTTTGAGTTTTTCCGTGAATACACTTTTTCAACAGTTCAGGTGCTGCTAAGTCTCTGAAAATAGGTTTTATCACCTCCATTATTGCATGAGGCAGACTATGCTTATGAGTGTACACTTCACCAGTTAGCAATCCTTTGTTATATTTACACCAACTGTCTTCTTCTTTGGGACACAAGCTATGTTGGGGATTTTCATCGTCTTTATTGTTTACAGTAATAACACATACCTTTGGCTTTCCAACATTTCTCCTTTTCTTAAAAGCCTTCAGAGGATTTCTAATAACTTTACTTTTACTCATTATCGTACTTCAACAAAACAGAGACTCAAGAAACAGAATTAATTACGAATATTTTCGAGATAACGACAGAGTAAATAAACATGAAACAATCGACAATCACACCAGCGATATATATTGAACCATCACAGGTTAGCCACAACACATACTTTATCTCACATCACTAAAATGTACCTGATGAATACGGACGTTAATAATAACACCATTTGACAGCAGTTTAACAGCGCCACAGTGGGTCACGCCCATGTAGAACACATTTCAAAAAAAAATTAAAAATAGTTGTAGTCTTCGGAATTGAATAAATTATATATCTATTAAAAGGTAATAGTCTGCAGATTCAGAAAACGCAAAAAAGTAAAAATTGAACTTTTCATGATTTTGAGCCTTTCCGGAGACCCTTAATGTCTTTAATTCTTTTGTGTCTTGACTCATAGTGGCTGGAGGATCAAAAGACATACACCACACACACACACACACACACACACACACACACACACACACACATATATATATATATATATATATATATATATATATATATATATATATATATATATATATACTCCTGGAAATGGAAAAAAGAACACATTGACACCGGTGTGTCAGACCCACCATACTTGCTCCGGACACTGAGAGAGGGCTCTACAAGCAATGATCACACGCACGGCACAGCGGACACACCAGGAACCGCGGTGTTGGCCGTCGAATGGCGCTAGCTGCGCAGCATTTGTGCACCGCCGCCGTCAGTGTCAGCCAGTTTGCCGTGGCATACGGAGCTCCATCGCAGTCTTTAACACTGGTAGCATGCCGCGACAGCGTGGACGTGAACCGTATGTGCAGTTGACGGACTTTGAGCGAGGGCGTATAGTGGGCATGCGGGAGGCCGGGTGGACGTACCGCCGAATTGCTCAACACGTGGGGCGTGAGGTCTCCACAGTACATCGATGTTGTCGCCAGTGGTCGGCGGAAGGTGCACGTGCCCGTCGACCTGGGACCGGACCGCAGCGACGCACGGATGCACGCCAAGACCGTAGGATCCTACGCAGTGCCGTAGGGGACCGCACCGCCACTTCCCAGCAAATTAGGGACACTGTTGCTCCTGGGGTATCGGCGAGGACCATTCGCAACCGTCTCCATGAAGCTGGGCTACGGTCCCGCACACCGTTAGGCCGTCTTCCGCTCACGCCCCAACATCGTGCAGGCCGCCTCCAGTGGTGTCGCGACAGGCGTGAATGGAGGGACGAATGGAGACGTGTCGTCTTCAGCGATGAGAGTCGCTTCTGCCTTGGTGCCAATGATGGTCGTATGCGTGTTTGGCGCCGTGCAGGTGAGCGCCACAATCAGGACTGCATACGACCGAGGCACACAGGGCCAACACCCGGCATCGTGGTGTGGGGAGCGATCTCCTACACTGGCCGTACACCTCTGGTGATCGTCGAGGGGACACTGAATAGTGCATGGTACATCCAAACCGTCATCGAACCCATCGTTCTACCATTCCTAGACCGGCAAGGGAACTTGCTGTACCAACAGGACAATGCACGTCCGCATGTATCCCGTGCCACCCAACGTGCTCTAGAAGGTGTAAGTCAACTACCCTGGCCAGCAAGATCTCCGGATCTGTCCCCCATTGAGCATGTTTGGGACTGGATGAAGCGTCGTCTCACGCGGTCTGCACGTCCAGCACGAACGCTGGTCCAACTGAGGCGCCAGGTGGAAATGGCATGGCAAGCCGTTCCACAGGACTACATCCAGCATCTCTACGATCGTCTCCATGGGAGAATAGCAGCCTGCATTGCTGCGAAAGGTGGATATACACTGTACTAGTGCCGACATTGTGCATGCTCTGTTGCCTGTGTCTATGTGCCTGTGGTTCTGTCAGTGTGATCATGTGATGTATCTGACCCCAGGAATTTGTCAATAAAGTTTCCCCTTCCTGGGACAATGAATTCACGGTGTTCTTATTTCAATTTCCAGGAGTGTATATATATATATAATACGTTTGGCCCTTTTACACCTCCACGCACATCTCCAGAGTTCAACTGACTTCGGGACTGTCCTCACACGAGTCAGAGGAAACTCCATCTTAAGACTCGAGAGGGAAACGTACATACGAGTAAGTACTGCAACACAGAGAAAGATCCCAAATCACTGCGTGAAACCCCTGTGCACAATAAATGAACCGAGCCATCACGTTGCTCTATAGTTTAGATCGGAAGTTCGTTCAGAGCTTTCATTTCTGCTTGGATGTTGTGGAAAAGGGAACTTGCAGAGTGGATGGCAGACAACCTAGCTATAGACTCACGGTATCTGAGAGATGGCATCAGTGGTGGCGTTATACAAATATAGACTCTTGCCTTTCCTATTTCGTATCTCCTTAATACAAAAATTATTAATTTTAAGAGTTTCCGTTTCCTGATTAGTTTTAAGATTACGAAAATTTAAAGTTGCAACATTGTTAAACAACGTTAAAAAAGTGAGAAATCTAATAAGCTTCATACTATGCATATGTACAATTTAATATAGTGAAATATAGTGTCTTAGTAACCAGGTTCCAGGCCATTTGCTAATGGTATAAAACTCAATAAAAAACAATAGACAGCTTCCTGCGCTGTTTTTAAGAAAGTACCATCAACGTGCGAATCTTTTTCCGGTCTGGTGTACACTGAGCAAATGTTGTTATACTTTTCGAATTCGAATAAGCAGATACTACCAGCCGAAAACACTACGAGGCTTTAATGCACAGAGACGGCAGAGTTAGATTTCCGAGACACGTAGAGACCACCCGTATTTCTGCAGACTGATCACAGAACTAGTTAATCAGTGTATAGTCTGATTTAAATTAGTTGCCATCTGCCATTTAAGTTCCGATGGTGCGACGTACGAGTACTGTCACCAACCGACACAGGACCTTGCTCTCCGCGGCTATAGAAAATCACTTTAAAACCTCTGTCTTCAACAAAAATTACATTAAAAGTCAGAAATTTATGTACGGTGTCCACTGATCAGCCGGAACATTATGATTAGCTACCTAACACTCGGTACGTGCAACTTTGACACGGATAACAGCGGTGACGCATAGTGGCTTGCAAACAATGAAGCCCTGATAGGTCGCTGGAGGGAGTTAGAACCACACCTGCACGCAGACGTCACCTAATTCCATAAATTCCTGGGAGGGGGACGATGAGCTCTGCAATCACATCCCATATGTGTTCGATTCGGATCAGATCTGGCCGGTTGGGGAACCAGCACATCAATTGGAACTCTCCACTGTGTCCTTAAAACCACCCCATCACACTCCTGAACTTGTGACATGGCGCGTTATCTTGTTGAAAGATACCACTGCCGTCGGGGAACATGATCGTCATGGAGGAGTGCATATTTTTTGCAACCGTAGTACGAAACTCCTTGGCTGCCATGGTGCCTTGCACGAGCTCCACTGGACCCATGGCTGCCCAACTGAATGTTCCCCAGAGCATAACGGAGGCGCCGCCAACTTGTCTTCCACCCGTAGTACAGGCGTCAAGGAGCTGTGCCCACCCATCGGTACAATGGAGAAGGTATCGGGATTCAAATGATCACGCAACGCTCTGCCACTGCACCAACGCCCATTGCCACTAGTCACGTGCCCATTTCAGTCGAAGGTTGCCGATGTCGTGGTGTTAACATTGGCAACTGAGTGGGTCGTCGGCTGCGGAGGCCCAACTTTAGGGATGTTCGGTGCACTGTGTGTTCAGACACTCTTGTACTCTGCCAAGCATTAGAGTCTGATGTTAATTCCGACACAGTTCGCCCCATGTCCTATTTTACCATTCTGCCCAGCCTACGACGTCCGATATCTCTCGTTGTTTTTCCTTGGTTTCAACACGTGTCAAAGACAGTCACCACAGCACATCTCGTAAACCCGTTCGTCTAGTTTCCTAAATGCTCGTACTGAGCCTCCGGGCCATAGCAATCTGGCCTCCGCCAAACAAGCGCGTCTTCACCTTTCTACACAGGGACAGCATGCTCACTGATACTACATGCACCCTGAGTGTGTCTGACTAGCAGTCAATCCTCGCAAGGAGACGCAGCTATCACCTGGAGGGATTTATCTCGATAGTAGGTCGATGTCATAATGTTCTGGTTGATCAATGCAGACTTCTATGGTGTTTCAAGGCATGCCAAAATTCAGTTCTTTTTTTAAAATGGGGCGGTCTTCTCAACAGCAGATTACTGTCTGTTAGTCTGGCTTAATAGTCCATAATATGTAAAATATAAGATGTAGTACTTCAAGAATTAATGCGCACTGTCAGTGAATTAGTACCATGGACTCCCATATACTGATTACCTTAGACAAGTCACATTCCCCCTGCTGATATCAGACGGAAGAGGGCTCTGCTACGTGAATACTGGAAGATTGTTGATAACCTCGACCTTCCATTATTGAATGATATAGCCTATTCCCTGTGGAGCGAGAAAGATTGAGGTCAAGGTAGACCAGTCGTATCACAGCAGGACTCTTGCTGAAGACGAATTCAGTGCCATCGATGGAGAAACGCTGATGGCAACAAAATATCGTGCGCAATGCCTGAACTTGTCCTCCGTCTAGGAGAAACCCTTTAGATTTGAACACCCTACTCTGAATCGTATCAGAGCTGGCAATGAAACATGTCCATATAGTCCCTACAAGTGCGGCAAATTTTCATTGCATCTTGTGATTGCGTTGTTTAACGACAGACTGTTGCTCATGTTGTATTAACGTAGCATGCTCGTGCCTACAAGGGTCCAGTCAGAGATTTCCTCAAAGTGACGAATGGAGTGATGAACTAAGTAAGATACGATGATATTTGCCTATACCTATTGGCATTTGTAGTATTATACTGGAGAGCTATGTTGAAGTGTTAATGCGTACTAGTTCAGTAATCTTTGTATATGTGTAGCTATTCTTGTGATTCAAAAACTCTTCATATGCGCCTTACGACAGTAAATAAATTGGAGTTGTGCTATGTTTCATCTTACGTCTCCTAGTTTATAGCAGGCAGCAGCATTGCTACGCCCAGCAGGAGTAGGAACGCAGTGTCTTCGTACAATGTGAGTACAGCTGCCATTGGTTAACTGCTGGCGAGAGCAGCCAATACCGCTCGCTGTCAAATGTCAACTAATTTAAATAGGTCTGTATGCCAGTTACACTCACACTGCGCCTGATAACTCTGACAGTGATTTAAAGTGAAAGAAACTGGTTAGTTGTACATGTGTTCATACAGTAATCAGTTACAGACTCTTTCTTGACAGTAAATGATAAATGATAATAGCCAAACAGTTGCAGGATAAAGATTTATTAAAATCTTTGACCACGGTTTCGGTATATCTAAATATACCTTCATCGGAAGTAAAATACACTAAAATCACATCCTGCAGTAGATATACATAAAACAATCGTCCCAAAGGCATCGTCAGTAGTTCAAACAAATGTAGATGATGTTTTAACTACTGATGACAGCTTTGGACGATTGTTTTATGTGTATCTACTGCAGGATGTAATTTTAGTGTATTTTACTTCCGATGAAGGTATATTTAGATACACCGAAACCGTGGTCAAGGATTTTAATAAATCTTTATCCTGCAACTGTTTGGCTTTTATCATTTACCGTGAAGAATTTCAACAGTTGCTGTTACAGCCATGTTTAAAATCTTGATACAGACTCTTTTTTGGGGTCAGAGGGGGGGGGGAGGGGGAGAGGAGCTTAACATACAGGGATAGTATTTTAAGAATAATGAATCATGTTATAAGAATCACACATTGACGGAAAAAAATCTCAACACTAAGAGGAAGTTGTGCGACTTTAACGAAAGTTGGTAGGCGAGTTTCTACGTCTGGCAGTTGATGTCTGTTCAAATATCGCACAAGTGGCGTAAGAGGGGCACTAGTAGCGCCACTATGAGGATGTAAATCAGGTTTGCTGTAAATACGAGCTGCAACGGTCGTGAGCGTTAGAACCTTTGAGACTGGATGTGGTAAGCTTGATGTAAGTCGAGAAGTCCTTTAAGGCGACATAGAAGCAACTCTCAATACCTCACTGAGTTTGAATGAGCTCTTGTAATAGGGCTACGAGAAGCTACACTCATGCTCATAAATAAAGGATAATTGCAGAATGTGGTGCCACACAACGTGGCACTACACAAAACTGGCGCTAATAGCATAGGCACATAGGGAAGACACACGACACAGATCTTAAGTCCACAGTATTGGTGTTAAGTTGAGAAAACTGTCCCGAAACATGTGGTACAAAACGCCACTGTTTCCTGCACATGTACCCCGACATCAGTATGGGATATGATCACAACGCACACGTACACGTACACAGGCCGCACAACGGGTTGGCATACTCTGGATAATATGGTCGAGCAGCTGCTGCAGTATAGCCTCCCATTCTTGCACCAGTGCCTGTCGGAGCTCCTGAAGTGTCGTAGGGGTTTGAACACGTGCAGCGATACGTCGACCGAGAGCATCCCAGACATGCTCAATGGGGTTTAGGTCTGGAGAACAAGCAGGCCGCTCCATTCGCCTGATATCTTCTGTTTCAAGGTACTCCACCACGATGGGAACTCAGTGCGGCCGTGCGTTATCATCCATTAGGAGGAAGGTATGACCCACTGCACCCCTGAAAAGGCGGACATACTGGTGCAAAATGGCGTCCCGATACACCTGACCTGTTACAGTTCCTCTGTCAAAGACATGCAGGGGTGTACGTGCACCAATCATAATCCCACCCCACACCATAAAACCACGATCTCCATACAGGTCCCTTTCAAGGACATTAAGGAGTTGGTATCTGGTTCCTGGTTCACGCCAGATGAAAACCCGGCGAGAATCACTGTTCAGACTATACCTGGACTCGTCCATGAACATAACCTGGGTCCACTGTTCCAATGTTAAGGGCTCTCCTGTGACCAGGGGTCAGTGGAATGCACCTTGCAGGTTTCTGGGCGAATAAACCATGTCTTTTCAGTCGTCTGTAGACTGTGTGTGTAGAGACAACTGTTTCAGTGGCTGCGGTAAGGTCCTGTGCAAGGCTACCTGCAGTACTCCGTGGCCGTCTCCGGGCACTGATGATGAGATATCGGTCTTCTTGTAGTGTTGTACACTGTGGACGTCCCGTACTGTAGCGCCTGGACACGTTTGCTGTCTGCTGGAATCATTTCCATAATCTTGAGGTCACACTTTGTGTCATACAGAGGGCCCGTGCTACGACCTGCTGTGTTTGACCAGCCTCCAGTCGCCCTAGTATTCTACCTCTCATAACGTCATCAGTATGTGTTCTTTGAGCCATTTTCAATACACAGTCACCATTAGTACGTCTGAAAACGTCTGCACACTTACTGGCTGCACCGCACTCTGACATGCTCCAACACACCTCTGCGTATGTGGACTCTTGCCAGAGCCACAGTGCGACGACCGTCGGTCAAATGCACCGCATGGTCATACCCCGAGATGATTTAAACCCGCAAACCGCCCACCAAGAGCGTTGTTTCACCATGTATCAGCACGTTCCTTCGCGACATTGCAGAAAGACTTGGCAGGAAGGTAGTCACTTTATATTGTTGCTGGCTGCTGTGCTCAGGAGAATGTACGGTCGAGAGAGCTACGGGCTGCGAACGGCCCGGACGGCCACGTGGCACTACCGAGAGCGAAGCCCATCGTGTTCGGCGTATGACTCAGTCGCATTGTACTGCAACAGCAACTTAAGCAGCAGTTGCCACCACAGTGACACAACGAGCTGTTACAAATCGGTCACTTCAAAGACAGCTTCGAACCAGGCGCCCTGTAGCGTGCATTCCACTGCCAACGAACAACCACCATTTGCAACTTTGGTGATGTCAAGCGAGAGTTCATTGGAAGGCAGGATGAAGGTCTGTTTTTTTTTTTTTTTTTTTTTTTTTTTTTTTTTTTTTTTTTTTAAAGAAAGCTGGTTCTGCAACGGTGTCAGTGGAGGTCATGTATTGATTACAATGAGGCCAGTTGAAGGCCTGGATATTAGACTCACGGGACCTACAACTGGAGTTATGGTCGGGGTTGCGATTTCATTTGACAGCAGAACCACTCTCGTAGTTATCCCACGCACCCTGACCACAAATTGTGTCAGTCTGGTGATTTGACCTGTCGTGCTCCCATTCATGAACAGTATTTCAGGAGGTGTTTACCAACAGGACAATGCTCGCTCGAATACCGCTGTTGTAACCCAACATGCTCTATAGAGTGTGCATGGGGACTTAATTAAAATAAAATGCAAATACTTTTAATTTTTTGTTTTAGTAGCTGTCTGTCCGATTACGAAGTCTCGTAAACGGTTGGCCCTGACTAGTATTATTACGCTATCTGACTGCATAGAACAACAACAAGGAATGAAATGGAAATTTTCATTAACACAATTAATTAATTAAGTCCCCAGCAACTATAAAACCTACGAAACCAAAGCACAAGTGTAACTGTTCTGTGCGTGGAAGTATGACTCAACGTACGCATCTGGCACGGTTCTTCTTCAACAACACAAGAAATTTTAAATATCATTTATACTGAATTAATTAAAGAAAATAGAAATACCATAATTACTCAAGAAAACCAGAATTACACTCTAATACAAGAACACAAGCCAGATGCTTTGTTGACTGAACCTGTAATGACGCATTATTCAGGACATTGAAATAATGAGAAAGAAAAGAAAAGTAGTTTGTTACCTTAATTTATATTGATGAAAAGCACTCTAGACATTACAATCTCTCCACACCGACTCGCTACTATCACATCTCAACAAGAACTTTTCAGTATCACATCTCAGCAAGCACTGCCTACTAGCTCATCTCAACAAACACTCCTCACTACGACATCTCAGCACTGACTACCACGAGTTCTCCCAAAGCACTGCCCACTACGACATCTCAATAATCACTGCCAGTGGAGGCGGCGGAACAATACTCTCTAGCGCGATCTCTGGCGCTGTGGCTCAGTGTAGCCACCTTTCATATGCCCTTCCTCCACAGGCTAGAATTTGATGGTATTTTTGCCAGCATTGGTGGTGAAAATACCACCAAATTCGTCAAAAAAAATACAGACAAAAATAAAAGATAATATTAATGCGTAAATATCATATAACTAGATAAAATTTTGGCTTTGCACTGACCTTTCAATAACCTAATATATAAAATACAGTAAGCAATACAAATTCCGTCATACATGTGACTTTACATAACAGTTTACACAAGTATTATGTGGTTAAACAGTTCAATCAATAGCGTCAGCAATGACGAATATGTGCAGGTAAGAGTCTCATAACTTTTCACAAACAGTAATACACAAAAAAAAATCAGTTTATACAAATATTCACATAAACGCTTTCCATAGCTCAAGAATAAGCAGTTGATAGTTCCAGCAGTAGCACCCAGCAATGGTCAACAGGTGCAAAAACCAACAAGTGACATTTTTTCAGTAGAAACAGTCCATCAGTGGCACCCAGTAATGCTGAATAGGTGCAGACACCAACAAGTAACACCATTTCAGTATAAGCAGTTCCATTAGTTGCACCAGCAATGTTGAGCAGGTGCACACAGCAACAGGTGACATCTTTTCAGTAGAAGCAGTCCATCAGTGGCACCCAGTAATGTTGAATAGGTGCACACACCAACAAGTAACACCATTTCAGTATAAGCAGTTCCATCAGTGGCACCAGCAATGTTGAACAGGTGCAGATATCAACAGGTGACATCTTTTCAGTAGCAGTAGTCCATCAGTGGCACCCAGTAATGTTGAATAGGTGCAGACACCAACAAGTAACACCATTTCAGTATAAGCAGTTCCATTAGTGGCACCAGCAATGTTGAGCAGGTGCAGGCCGCAGTCCATAATATTCACTTTCACTAATCACACTGTTCATCAGCAGAAATTAAACATGACTAAATGTCACACATCATGTTGAAAAGTGCAGCACCATCACTAATCAGACAGTTCAGGCATGAACAATAGTTTGAATACACATACAATGCTTTTACACTAAACATACAAATCATAACAATCACACAAATGATATCAGATAATTGTCCTATTAACTATTACAATACACAAATAGCAGTAAACCTATAATATTTATGGGTTTCAGTGCAAGCCACAACAAACAAGTAAAATAATATTTAGGAGATAGGTTGGGATCACTTCTCTGGGATTATAAAAGGAAAACACACAAAACACACTCACTCATCTTTCATCCACATCTAGTGCTACTGTGTAGTTGAATAGTGTTAACTGTGTAAATGCAATTCTGTCAAAATTTTATGTTCATCATGTGTATCAAGTAGTAGTGGCAGCAATGTATAACCGTCAATAATAGTTAGTCAACGTCATAGTCATCATGTCAAGACCAATGTTTGCCAAGCCAGATCAAAATGTACGGTTGCTGAACAACTGTCAGTGAGCCAAGATATGCAATTACTTCCTCTCTCCAAAAAAAAGTATATACTGCTTAGTTTTTTAACAAAGTGTGTGTGTAGACAATCTTCTTTCTACTTGAGTGTTCTAGTTTGCCATCTTCATCCTCCTTGTTCCATATAGACCAACAAAAAAAAAAATATGCTCCTCACTTACTTCACCTCTTATCCACCAAAACTCCAATAATCATCAGCATCACATAATCTCAATACTTCAATAATACCTCTTCAATACGTCGATCATCAATATCATTTACCTTACCTCTTGTCCACGAAAACTCCAATAATCATCAACTTCACATAATCTCAATACCTCAATCATACCTCTTCAATACGTCGATATATATAAACCTCAGCACCAATATCATTTCACTTCCATAACAACTCTTTCCTCTAGTCAGTCTCCTCGAACAAGTACAGACAAAATCCTAGTGCAACTTCAATTCAGCATCCCATACAATCCGAAGACACAGTGTCCACACACAACCTCTGTGTAATCCATCTGACCCAAATTTTCTACTCATTATAAATTATAAGATACATTTTGGTTCCTTGTCCATCATTAAATAAAAGAAATGCATACATGACCTCTAACAGACTTAGTTCGAATAACTCTCAGTAATTAAGTACGATTATGAAGTGTTAATGATCATGATATTTCAGTGTGTACACCACTTCAAAAATTATGGCAAACAGAAGCAAACATGTGGAGTATTTCTTGTGTCAAGTGTCACTTCCTATTTCAATTGCTCACGAAGAATGCAGTGTAATAACTGTCAATGGTCTAACCTAGTGTTGGTATGTCATGTCGTTAACTTCCTTCCTATTAGCATAAATTTATACAGCTTCCATAAAACCTCCAGCTCATGTGACTTCTATGAAGTTTCTCGTACTAATGTCGTTCGTCGAATTATAGCAGTTCATTTTCTTATCTTCAAAATATCAGGCACAGAGCGTAAGCAAAACATGCAATAGCGAGTAAATATACCAGTAGAGAACAGAATGTCAACAAGTGGATGCAGCACAATCCCTATAACGAGTCTCCGTCAAGCGAACAATCTATAATTAATACCATAGTGTGACCTAAACTCCATGTTCGCACACAGTATATCAGCATTTCTATACATCAAATTAAAGAGTACTTATGACAACAAACAGAAATGGTAAATATGCAATCCATACGCAAAGCAGCAAATATGTTATCTTACATAGTAAACAGGCCATTATTATCGTATCAGCATAAGCAAATAAATGTTCATACGTAATCTTAATAAGTAAACATGAAGGCGCAAGCAGATAAATCACAAAGTATAACTTACATACATAACCACAGTCAGCACAATTAATCAGTTGAAAATTACAATTTAAATAAATAAGCACAGCAGGTACATAATAAAAAATATGATATCAGTGAAAAGGCAGTGCAGCCAAGCGATGCACAATATACATAAGTAACAACCCTGTTCATTAATAAAACATTGTCAAAATCAGTAAATGTACACAAGCACGTCGCTTCACAAGTAAATTCATAGAACATGAAATTTAGCACAAAGTATGAATCACGTAATCGCAAGCAGCAAATTACGTCTAAAGTATGTACCTAAGTGGAAATATGTTACCTGAAAAATAAACTCAATTAACAGTTACCTTTTTTAGTTTATTACTTCTTTCTTCGAATTTACATTCTTCCTGAAATTTTCTCCAGAGCAAGTCGTCTTAACGTCGGACACACACAGAATTTACCTGAAGGTCTTAAATATTTTACACAACCGTATCCTGAAAAATACTGAACGTTAATAACATAATTTATAAAGTCACCATAGCTTTATACAGAATTTAGTCGGAGAAATTAGACTGTGTATTTGGTTACGTCTGTCAGTGCATTCGCACTGAGCGCTCGATCAGCTGTCGACGCGTGACGTAGAAGGTGATTGTTTGCGGTCAACGACAGCCTTTTGTGGCGCGCAGACTTCACTGTTGCTTTGAGTATCTGCCGCCGCCGGAACACGGCGCGGTATCCCTGCATTCTCCACATGTTTACGTATAACTGTTGGTTTCTCAAAAGTATGTCATTCCACAAAAATTTTAACGTTTGATATATGATGTATTCATTTAGAGCGTCGTGATTTAAGAGTTTCTACTTCAACAGTGTTATCATGTATAATTTTGCGAACACTATATGGACCGTTATAAAGCAGAAAAAATTTGCGACACAAGGCTTTTCCTTTATGAGACAAACGATGAGATTTAATTAACACCTTCTGACCAACTGACAAGATTTTTAAACGACCAGGACGTTTAGCTGATTTCTTTCTTCTAGCGGCCGCAGATGCAATATTTTGTAGAGCCAGGTTGACAACTTCAGAATGCCGCAGTTTCCGTGTAGGCGGAAAAGGAACAATTTCAGAAATGCGATTTGTTGGTACTTTATTTTTTAATATCAATAGAGGCGGTAAAGAAGTTGAGTCATTAGGAAGTTCATTCAGAATGTTTTGAAAAATATGAAGATACTGATCCCAAGTTCTGTGATTCTGATGACAATAAAGACGACACAATTTATTGATATCCTTCATCCATCTCTCTGAAGCATTAGATTGAGGGTGAAAAAGTGAAATAAATATTGGTTTAATCTGACGACGCCGTAGAGTACGAAGCCAAATTTTAGAGCGAAACTGTGATCCATTATCTGATATAACCTTATCAACATGACCAACTTCTTTAAGAAAATGTTTGATGAAAGCATTAGATACTGAACGAGCTGTTGCTTTGCGTAAAGGTATAAAACACACATATTTTGATGTCAATTCCACTGCTACGAAAATGTACGCAAAACCATTAGTAGAACGAACCACTGGACCGAACAAATCGACTGCAGCCATGTCCTTTAATTTTGCTGGAATGATAGGAAACAACGATGCTCTGTGAGAAATCGTTGGCGGCTTAGCTTTTTGACATAATTTGCATTTGGCAAGAACAGATCGAATACGTTTTTCCATATTACTGAAGTAGCAATTTTCTCGTAATTTATGAAAGCATTTTCTGGGACCAAAGTGTGCATAAATGAAATGTGTAAACGAGGTGTGGCCAAATCATCCAATCTAACAAAGCGTCTAAGAAAATTGCAGACACCAAGGAAACTACGGACATCAAGTTTTGTGGTAGGAACAGCATAATTACGAATAGCGTCTAATTTTTCTGGATCGGGAAGAATACCTTCTGTAGAAATAATGTGACCGAGAAATTTCACCTGAGAACGACCAAATTCAGATTTTTCCCAGTTCACTGTCATGCCAACTCGTGCAAAAATACGTAATAATGAATCCAAAATTTTGTTATGCTCGCTCCAAGAACGTTTAGCAATAAGAATATCGTCAACATAAGAAGTAATATCGTCACGAAGATAAACAGGTAAAATTTCGTTTAAACTACGAATGAATGCTGCAGAAAATATAGTAAGTCCAAACGGTTATTTCCAAAGTCACTTTTGGGTAAAACAGTCAAATCCGGTTATTCTTTACCTACTGTCTAGATAGATAGATAGTAGAAGAATTGTTTTTTATAGATGCAAAGAATAGTGAAAGAGTAGGCAGCGGTGCAGAAAACTAAAAGGGAAATAGCACCACTACAGCTCGGGGCCCTGTGAACGCTACGGCACATATTCACTTAGTATAGTGAATCCCCTGAGGACTTTAATAGCCGCACATAATTTCTAGTTTGTGACTTAGTGGCAACTTTGGCGGAAGTGCGTACGTAAATTGATCCAACCATGAACATGGATGTATGTCATTCTTACAATTGCGGAAGATCTTAAATTTCCGAACAGTCAAGAAGTGTTTACAATCAAAGCTTCCGCCTCGCGGCGACAAAGACCTACCGCGTCTGTTCCAGTCCGAATGTCGATTATTGTCAAGTTCACGCGCCTGGCGCTCTCTTGTTGCATCCCGTAAATGAAACAAATTATTTTCTTCAAACCCCTCTGCTATCTGTGATTCCAAATTTCTTTTGCTGTCTTTTCCTACAATTTCCCCTTCAGTTTGTTTGACTTGCTTTCGTAATGCCTCGAATTCCCTTTTCACGCGTTCATTAAATTTTCCCTGATTTTCAACATGCTTATTTATGTTCTGGTACTCTTCGGTTCCTGCAAATGGTAATGGTGCTGTATCATCCAAATCTCTGTCCCCATTTAAGCTAAGACTTATCAATTTATCTGAAATCTCCTCAACTCTTTCCGATAAGTCACCTAATTGTTCTTTCTGTTTATTTACGTCTTCCATAAGTGTCGCGACTCGGGTTTCAGTATTAACACATTTAGTAGTTAACTGTTCATACTGTTGTGTTAGGTTATTTAATCTGTCATTTGGTACGGAATCCTCGATTCTCTCAAATATTTCTTTCTTATCGTGTGCACGTTGTAAATTTAACTCTGAAAATTTCTGTACTATCACGCGATCTCTTTCTTCCTGTTCTCTATCCTGTTCCCTTTGTCTAATCTCTACTGCAATTAATCTATTATTGTGAGAATTCAAAATCGGTTGTACTTCTTCTCTAATTTCTTTCTTTAATTCATCTTTCATGTTTTTGAAACATGTCCCTATTCGCGAGTCTAACCGTGTTTCCATTGTTTCCATCTCTGTTTTAATTTCAGATCGTAACTGTGATCCCACTGTTTTTAATTCAGATCCCAACTGTGATCCCAGTGAGTCTAACCGTGTTTCCATTGTTCCCCTATCAGTTTCTAAACGTGTTGCCAAAGTTCCCATCTCTGTTTTAATTGTTCCTATCTCTGTTTTAATTGTTCCCATTTGTGATTCCTGTGAGTCTAACCGTGTTTCCATTCGTGCTCCCAAATTTAATATAGCACTCATCAACTGCTCCATAATAGCCGGATCGAAATTCTTTTCGCCCCTAACATTTCCTGCGAAACCAACTTCTTTCGTCCTAGCTGTAAAGCTATCTGTGTTCGATACTATTTCAGAATCTTCTATCGTTAATCTCGTATTCTGTGAATTTTCTGATTGAGAAAAATTTTGAAATGGTTCCGGACTATTTTCCCGACTTATTACATTGTTTGCCACTTCATTATTCAACATACTGTTCTCCTGTGTTGGCGAGTTCGCCATGTCAACAATTTCGTTACTCTCACTATTCATCATTTTTGCCTTTTTCATCGATCGCGTAATCATTTACAAAATATACAAAACTCGTCACTATACGAAATTTACACACAATGACACTATATCTCCAACAATATCATTCACACGAAATGCTTCCCTCAACCACGATTAACGAACAATTGAAATAATTGCACTAAATTGTCACACCCATAGACAAGACAACAAAAAATTAAATTTTGAAAAATACCATTAGATGAATGCCAATTACCAAATCTACACATGCAATATAGACTACAATTACTAAACCACAAATTACTACAACAATACCACTGTCTACTATTTTTACAATCAGAAGATTTCCAAGGGACGATCCGAAGCAGCGGTCGCCACGTGCATGGGGCTTAATTAAAATAAAATGCAAATAATATTTTTAATTTTTTGATTTAGTAGCTGTCTGTCCGATTACGAAGTCTCGTAAACGGTTGGCCCTGACTAGTATTATTACGCTATCTGACTGCATAGAACAACAACAAGGAATGAAATGGAAATTTTCATTAACACAATTATTTAATTAAGTCCCCAGAAACTATAAAACCTACGAAACCAAAGCACAAGTGTAACTGTTCTGTGTGTGGAAGTATGACTCAACGTACGCATCTGGCACGGTTCTTCTTCAACAACACAAGAAATTTTAAATATCATTTATACTGAATTAATTAAAGAAAATAGAAATACCATAATTACTCAAGAAAACCAGAATTACACTCTAATACAAGAACACAAGCCAGATGCTTTGTTGACTGAACCTGTAATGACGCATTATTCAGGACATTGAAATAATGAGAAAGAAAAGAAAAGTAGTTTGTTACCTTAATTTATATTGATGAAAAGCACTCTAGACATTACAATCTCTCCACACCGACTCGCTACTATCACATCTCAACAAGAACTTTTCAGTATCACATCTCAGCAAGCACTGCCTACTAGCTCATCTCAACAAACACTCCTCACTACGACATCTCAGCACTGACTACCACGAGTTCTCCCAAAGCACTGCCCACTACGACATCTCAATAATCACTGCCAGTGGAGGCGGCGGAACAATACTCTCTAGCGCGATCTCTGGCGCTGTGGCTCAGTGTAGCCACCTTTCAAGTGTCAACACGTTGCCCTGGGCTGCTCGATCACCAGATATGTGTCAATCGTTCCACTCAAAGGACCCAACACAGTAGAAACGGGGCATGGGCACGTCAGGGTGACGTCACGGGGTAGTTTCACAGCGGTGAACCGTGGAGGTGTAGCTGCGGTGAACCTGATGTTTGTCTATGTAAGATGGCGGACGACGGTTTCCAGTTTGTGGCGTAATGGCAACTCCCTTCTTTTTTCTTTTTTTTTTTACCTCCATGGCTAGGTCTTAGGAGAGTCAACCAAAAACGTTCATACCAAAAAGAAAAAAAGTTAATAATACTGCGTGAAAGCTATACGTTTCAGAACAGTTCGTCCTCTCATTTCGATGTCATGCGCTATGTCGACGACAGGAGGAGCTGCTATTGACTTTCGTTAGCGTTCGATACAGGTCTCTCATAAGACTTCACGCACATATATATGATATTTACAAAAAACGCTCCGTTGTTGGAATGATTTTTTATAATTATTAAATCGAGGGCATGTGGGACAACACCGGACGACAAGCCCAGCGGCATCCATCAACAGCATTATCCATCCCTGCGTTGACCGACCAAATGCAATTCCATTAAGCAAATTGACATCCGGCACCTGTCCAGCACAGTGCATACACGTTTGCCTGCTTGCATTCAACTTTCTGGCGGTTACACGGGTTATTAAAATATCAGCTTTTCACATTTACAATAGCTTGTCTCTCGCTTACATTAACCTATGATCTTGCAATGTTAATCACTTAACTATGTTACCTGGACAACCGTATTCCAGAAATTTCACTACTCTACATTAATTATGTTTTGGGCTTTGCTATTTTTTACCGTCAGTGTATTTGGTGACAGTTCTAGAACATCATTAAAGGATCTCTTCAAAAGATGTGACATTCTGACAACTGCTGCACAGTACATATATTCAATGGTATCCTTTGTAAATATCTCTGTTTTTCTATTGCCAAAAGATAGAGCAACTTGTGAATACATTTTTTTTTATTAAAAAAGACTACAAGTCTTCCAATCCTTAACGTCAGAGGAGAGACGAGACAGATACTTGGATAACCATGTCTTGTACCTGCTGCCAGATCATATTAAGCGTCTTGTGGTCATTATGATCGAGTTGAAGACTGAATTACACAACATCCTGTCAACAAAATTTCTGTTGAAATATTCCTACTACGGCATTCTTCACAGAAACTCTTAAAATTTATATATTAGTTCACACTATAATGAACATTAGCTTTGTTACACAATAATATTTCGTAGTGTTAGGCTATTTCATTGTACTTCACTTAAATATAAAACTACGTAATTGTCTTCCTTTCACATCCCAGAATCCTCTCTCCGCGGAATCCGTGTGCTATGACTACTGCAATACTAAGATTACTCTAACAGTGAATACAGCAACACTCACTTCCGTCCTCGATTGTGTTGTATTGACTAGAAAGCTTTTCCTCTTTCTTCAGCGGTAAGAATTGAAAATGTTCTTCACTTCTGATAATAAGATCTTAATATTGTAATAAAATGTCACTTTTTAACGAGATTTGTATGAAAAACAATACGCTTTGTGTTTTGCTATCTTAAGTATTTTCACTATATTCGACGAATTCCACAATGTCGCATGCGCTCCTCGCAACCAGAGGGCGTAGAACTGACCCCATCGGAACCTCACTTTACAACACTTGTCGCCTGGGTGCAGCATTCTCGTTCAGACGTGACACGAAGCCGAAACGAGCGATGTGTCGTCGCTTGCTGAGAGCCTTCTGTAGTATCCATCGAGGTGTGGCCATCCGGCGTCGGTTTATGTCCCGAGGACGGAGATGCGCGGCCAGGCAAAAGAACGAGCCTGGAAGGACGCACGTCTCGAACGAACCGCGTCGCTCAATATAATCTGACAGCCGTTGACCAATTAAATGCGTTTATAATCCGCGAGAATTCCTCGTAACGGATTTGAATAAGAAAAGTGGCAGTTCGTGTTCGGAAAGTTCTCCTTTTTTGTCTTTTTATGAGGTCGCTGTCTATTTCCACCAGCAATGAGCCTCGGGCAAAGGCGAGGAATTACGCAACAGTATAACACCCTGAAAGCCTCTACATCGCACCTGGTAGAATCGAGTTGGGTTTAGCATTGATACTTGTAAGACCTTCAACAACGATATACACATAACGAGCGATGTGTATAAACATTCTCTTTGTAATTTTAGTGACAATGTTACTTTAATGTTGATAACTGATTTTCTGCTTTGTGGCTTAAACCTATTGTCGCCGTCTTCGATATCATGTCTTTCGGTGCCATCTTCACTGTACACATTTTGACGTTAGTAACTTATTCTGCCAACGCACCATTATCAGCCTATGAGGGGATTTTCGTCCTTTCGAGAATAACCGTAATACATAGGAATAGCCTTTAGCGATAATACACGAGAAGGAGTGAAAATTTCTCCGTCTAATTGTGGTGACTCTTGTCACATTATAAGGAAATTCAATCCGTTTCCTACACTGACGCTCTGTGTGCAGTAATTGTGATCTTTGCCGCACAGGACGAACGGGTAACACTTTTCACACTACTTCCCGCTTAGGTGACGTCATTTTGACCTCGCGCGCAATATCGACGAACGCAGGAACCGCTATTCGACTTGGTGATAAGGAAAAATATGAACGTTAGATTCATTCACAACAGTTTAAGGTGTCCTCTTGTGTTCCTGCCTAACCACAGATTCAGAAAGCCAAGTATTCGGAAATAAACAAATAAATATTTGTGACACGTAAGAATATGAATCTTACTGCTCCTCGTTTCACTCGCAGCAATTTCAGCTGTCCTCTTTAAGTTCCTGCGTAACCACTTACTCGGAAATCACTAAATATTTATGTTGTTCTTTGTTATCTAGCCAGACGGAACGTAAATAACATCGAATATTGCACAACATACTTGTATTACATTCACAAGAAATTCTCCGAACGGCTTAACAACGCTAACCTAAGAAAAAATTACACTTGGCGAGATGTGAACCTACACCTTTCGACTCTAGAAATCATGATGTTATCTGTTGATTATACTATCTCTTTAAGGCTTATGTGATTGATACATTATTAACTGACATTTAAATATAATGGTGACGTGTTGATGATAAATTTTCATTGCTCCGTTACCTTGAAACGGCGAACTGTAAATTATAGTACAAGCGTGTTTCATGCTTAATTTGTAAATTATTGACGATAACAACTCACTCCTGAGAGAGCTCTCTTATATGAAGACATTAACCGTCGATAAATCATTACGCGACGTGCAGTTATAACAATAATTATAAAAAATCATTCCAACAACGGAGAGTTTTTTTGTAAATATCAGATATGTGTGCATGAAGTCTTATAAGAGACCTGTATTGAACGCTAACGGAAGTCAATAGCAGCTCCTCCTGTCGTCGACATAGCGCATGACATCGAAATGAGAGGACGAACTGTTCTGAAACGTGTAGCTTTCACGCAGTATTATTAACTCTTTTTCTGGTATGAGCGTTTTTGGTTGACTCTCCTAAGACCTAACCATGGAGGTAAAAAAAAAAAAAGAGAAGGGAGTTGCCATTACGCCACAAACTGGAAACCGTCGTCCGCCATCTTACATAAACAAACATCAGGTTCACCGCAGCTACACCTCCACGGTTCACCGCTGTGAAACTACCGCGTGACGTCACCCTGACGTGCCCGTGCCCCGTTTCTACTGTGTTGGGTGCTTTGAGTGGAGACGAAGATGTTTCATCAAAAATACCACTTTGTCTCGTTGACGGGTGTACTAGTCGATTCGGTCGAAAACAAAGTTTAAAGCAATCACATTTCGTTTAAGCGATATTTTCTTTTGTATACTTGAATTATGGTTCCTCTGTCTACTTTTGTCGTAGTGGCTTTATTTGTGTCATGTTTTTCGTTGTGCTTCCAAATTGCAAAGTAGTGCTGAGGGGCATTTGAACAAAACACGGCTACATAACCGCGCTGATTGCTGATGCAGCATCTCATGTCCTAAATTCATCCTGCCGATAATTAATCGTTGTTCACATTTTCTCCCTTGTTAATAAATATTCTGGCTAGAACAGCAAAAGATAGTGGTCATCTTTACGTAAGTTTGTGTCTCTGGTTCTATGAATGTGTGGGTGAGGTCTGCTTACTTCCTGAATAAGGCTTTGGCCGAAAACTTACGTAAACAGTTTTCGTCGTCCCTGGCTGCTGCTCGGCGTGTGAATAGCAATCTATCCGCTTCACAGTATAGTTATTCCAATTTTGTTGTAGATAAGTCACTGCAATTCAACAGGTACAATGATGTACATAATTACAATACCAGAAGAAAGAGACGACATTCCTTACGCCACTTTAAATTTGTCTGTTGTACAAACAGGGGCTCACAACGCTGCAGCCGAACGTTTTGATCACTTATCCACTGAAATAAAATGCCTGACAGACAGCGAAGTAAAATTTGAAACTAAACTGAAAGCGGTTCTTTTGACAACTCTTCCTATTCCGCAGGAGATTATCTCTTAGCGTAATTTGTAAATGGCGATGGGCAGGAACTGCAGCCTAACATCTGTCTATAATAATAATAATAGTAATAATCGCAATGGAGGCAAATTTAATAAAAAACTAACGTTAACATAAAATGACTTTTTACATATCATTACGATTTATCGTGCAAATGATGCATGGAACATGAAACTAGCCAACTAATTATTGGTATATCACAAAGCTTGGTATAAGCGTATATACTTTGAAAACCTCAAAATGAAATTCAATATTAAAATCAAACAGATAATCAAAGTTGACCTACATTGCAATTGTGATACTTTTGGTTGGTCCTGAAGAATTGACATAGTTATTGGCGAGAAATATTCCGAGTAAAAAAGCAAATAGGGCACTGTCGGAAAGCTGGGCCTACATGTTACACAGGCTAGACTATCATTACTAAAAATTGATTTAGACTATCATTACTAAAAATTCATTTACATACTTTTTAAAGCAGAATATTCCTTTTACGAGGTTTAAAGCGTTCGTGTCCATTCCCTTAGACACATTTACAGCATTGCACAATGCTGGAACATAGTTATAAAATTATATGTTTTTTTAACCATGTAAATCGTTGTTATTGGCCACATACTAAACGACGCATCATAGATAAGATTTCAGTGTGAGAAGACATGCAAACTAGAGTGACACTAATGCACTGACACGCTAACAGAACGAAAACGATAGCATGCCTTGCTTCTTTCCTCACTGCATACGTTTATGGGTTACAAAGAAAACGTAGGTAAGTTTTTTGCTAACGTGGACATTAAAAATGTTGTGCATACGAGTTGAAAGCTGAAAAAGTGGCGAACACGAATCAGTACCAGTAAGCAAACAAGCAATAGTGTTGGAGTTCCAGCTTCATTTGCTATCGATAGAAATACAGTATAAGTGGAATTAAATGCATTACGAAAGAATTCTCTTAAGATTACATCCTTCTCTTCTTGGTTATTAGAAAGATAACAACAAAATATAAGGTACTTGGAAGAGGCCACAAATGTATTACTAGAGCAAAAAAGTATTCAAGAACAGAAAAACGTTCGAAATAGCCTTCATTAGCCTGTGTTATTTATGTAACTCTGTAAGTTTTAGATTTTAAAACAGCTGTTGCATGCACACGCCAGAAATAATGAACAAGAAGCAATCGTAAACAGCAGTTTGCTAATGTTTTGTGCTATTTAATATGACGGCGCCCCCCCGCCCCCTCTTGACTTCAAAACAAAGCAAAACAAAGTACTGCATGAGTCTACAGGACCATTTCTCTTCTGTTTTTACCTCCAGGAATACAACACAATGATTTGTCAGGTAAAATACTTATTTGATTAATCTTGTTCTGACGCTTGTTAGGAAATATATTAAGTAATCCGATCTCTCTAAAAAAAACTTGACTATTATGTAATTTCTGATTTCATTCAAGTAGACCGTCAACCTTCCTTGGATCCGATGATAATTAACGAATTTTGTTATGGCAAATAGCAATTTTCATTACTGTGTTGTGTGAAATACTAGAAATCTCTTTCCGTGATAGATAAATATTAAAGTAGGTACTGTCTGCTATCTTGTCTGGTGTAAATTCCAGAAATGAACTCTAGAGCTCGTAATAATCAACAACATGTTTAGAACATGCACTTAATTTTTGTTATTTGAGTCCGATAGCCACGGTCGTGGCATTGTTGAACATAGAGATTCTCATTAATATTTACTGCGAACTCCAGACTAGACGGGCCTGTTATTGCACTTACAGTATACATTCCTTTCGTAAAATTAGCAGAGACTTTCTCTATAATAAGTGGCTTTGATTTCAACAAACTTGGTACTTCTACTTTCGTATCTTTAGTTTGCAAGCCACCTTATGGCGTGTAGAGGAGGGTACTTCTGGAACGACTATGTCTTTCCCACTTCCCTGTTCCTTTCCCGCGTGGCACATTAGAAGAATGCTGTCGATAAACCTCCGTATTAGTACTAAATTATCTGATTTTTAACTATTAACCCCTCCATGTGGCACAAAGCCGATCTTGTAGCGTCATTCACTGGAGAAGGTAGAGCATCTCTGTAATACTACCGCGCCGATTAAACAATTACTTGACGAAACGCGCTGTTGTTCGTGGCTGCTTCTCTCTCGTTGCTATTAATCCAACCTGGTAAGGGTCCCAGATTCATGAACAGAACTCAAGAATCAGCGGAACAAGTGTTTTGTAAGCCACGTCTTTCATCCATGAATTACATTTTCTTTAGATGCCTGTAATGAAGCCTGGCATCTACTTTTCGTAATATTTGTTTTATGTGGTCATTCCACTTTCAGTTCCTTCGGATACTACTCCTAGGTATTTTTAGGCTAGTTTCTGTTTCCAGTGATCTGTCACCAATAGTGTAATCGAGGAATAGGGGATCTCTTTGCGTATTTACGCTCAATGTTTTACAGTTATTACGTTCAGGGTCAACTGGAAGCCCATGCTCCAATCGTGTATCCTCCACGGGTCTTCCTACATTTCACTTAAGTCCTCTGGCGTTGCAATCTTCCTGTAGACAATAGCATCATCCGCCAACAGCCTCATGCAGCTTACGACGGTATCCACTAGGTCATTAATATAAATTTTGAACAGTAATAGCCATAGTACGCTTCTTTATGGTACCGTAGAAATTACTTTTGCTTTTGTCGATTTATTCCGCTAAGGGCTACATGTTATTCTATCTGCAAGGAGATCCTAAGACCAGTCACAAATCCAGTCCGATCTTCGGCAAGATCGTATTTTGCTAATTAAACGACAGTGCGGAATTGTACTGAAGGCCTTCCGGAAGTCAAGGGGCACGACATCAACCTGGCCGCCTTTGTCAGAACGAGATATGTTTCGCAGGCTTTGTGTTTACGGATGGTTTTTATCTGGGAGATTTTCGTTCTCCAAATGCCTCAAAATATGTAGGCATAAGACATGTTCCACGATTCTACGACAGACTGAGGCCAGCAATACAGGCCGGTAGTAATTATGTGCAACTGCCTCCAACGATACATCTTGAAAACGGGAATGATCTGTGCTGTTTTCCAGTCGTTTTCCAGTCGCTAGGAACCCTTAGTTACTCCAGCGATCTACGATACATTGCTGCAAGAAGAGGAACAAGTTTCTTTGCAGAATCTCTATAGAACCTCAGAGGTATCTCATTCGGTGCAAGTGCGTTTCCGCTATTGAGCAGTTGTAACTGACTTACTGTTCCACCATAGCTCATCTCAATACTTGCCATTCGGCATGATTGAAAGGAGGAACCGTGTTACGATCTTCTGCGGTTAAACAGTTTCGGAGGACCGAATTAAATATTTCGATATTCCTTCTCTCGTCTTTTGTTTCGCTTTTCAGCGACCGAATAGATGATTTCGATCCGCCTATTGACTTTAAATACGATCAAAACTTCTTAGGATTTTAGTAAGAACGTTTGGCAAAATTTTACTTCCAAGTTCTTCTCGCATTCCTATCCTCACGCTCGTTTTGCTTCGTTCAGCTTTTTTTTGTCTACTAGCATTTCATTTTGGTTACATAGGAGATAAAGCTTACTTTGCTTCCGCAGAAACTTTCTAATGTGGCTGCTGAAGCACATTGGATCATCTCTCACAACTTGATTTGTGTAATAGTTTCCCTTATCACTTACTAGCTGAATACCCAGCCTCTATTCTGTTAGTCCATCTCCTCCACCCTGTCTCTCTGTACACCTCTCCAGCCTCCACTGTCCACCCCTCTCGCCCCCTGTCCATTTGTTCGTCCTTCCCCTCTTTCTGTCTGCTTTTAGCTCCTCTCTCTGTCCATCTGCTCCTCTCTCTCTTTCCATCTCCTTCTCCCCCCCCCCCAGTCTCAATCCCCTTCCCACCTTCTATCTGTCCACCTCCTCCTCACCTCCTCCTCTGCCGTCTCTCTGTCTGTATCCCCCTGCCCCTATCTCTGCACACTTCCTCCTCTTTCCTTTCTCTGTCCACCCCCTCCCCTCCCCTCTCTGTGTCCGCCTCCTCCTCTTCCGCTTCTCTGTCAATTTCCTCTTCCCCCTCTCTCTACCCACCTACTCATCCTCTCTTTCTATCCAGTTCTCCCTCTTACTCTCATGTTCATTTCCTTCTCCCCCTTAACTGTGTCCAGCTCTTCTCCCTGGCAGTCTGTCTAGCCCCTCCTGCCTCATCCTCTCTCCATATTATCACCCCCACTCCAATAGCAGTTTGCTGATTCTTATCCCGCACGGTTTTTCTTTCCGGACCTACTGAGGTTGGCTGTACACGACAGTGCTGGCGTGGTCTTATTAGTACGTACAACTGTGCCCTCCTAGGAATTGATTTACTCAGCCAGTTAGGGGTTGACCTATAGTTTAACATAGGCTCCGAATAAAGGTGTAACTTACAGTTTTCACATGTGCAATCTATCCCCAGAAGTGACACACACTATAAATGACAGAAAAAAATAAGAGAATCGACAGAAGATTGGATCTTTCTGTTTGACCCTGAAACCGAAAGAGTTTAATGTCGCTAGTTTTTTAATGTAGTTCGGTTGTGTATGCGACGCTGGAATAAGTGAATTGAAACACAATTTCTTCGTAAAATTATTTTATTTTGGACGGTTTATCACTTATGGCAATTCAGCACTTAAGAAATTATTTGCTGAATTGACAGGTGGATATACTCCTCTTGAATATGACCTATATCAAGGTCGTCTCACCGCGCGGGATTAGCCTAGCGGTGTAAGGCGCTGCAGTCTTGGACTGTGCGGCTGGTCTCGGCGGAGTTTCGAGTCCTCCCTCGGGCATGGTTCTGTGTGTTTGTCCTTAGGATAATTTAGGTTAAGTAGTGTGTAAGCTTAGGGACTGATGACCTTAGCAGTTAAGTCCCATAAGATTTCACACACATTTGAACATTTTTTAAGGACGTCTCAAAACTGAAACCACAGATGAAAGTATGAAGTATGCGCAAAATGTTTTATTGGATGGTCGATGATTCTTGGTGTGTGAAATAGCTATTCTACAGCCATATCAGAAGACGGAGTATCATAGAAATTAGCTGCAACTATCAGAAATCATCGTCTGAGATGTTTGGCGTTTCGTGGGATGCCATAGGAAGTTTTCTAATTGAGTATCTTGCATAGTGTAAATCAATATCTGGTGAATACTATGCTACCCATCTGGATCAACAAACTGAAAAGATCCATGAGAATAGTTGAGAGTTGGCTACCCTTTCCTGCTAGGCACGTCTCACCTGTAAGTACAACTGGAACGGAGTAGCACGCTAATGACTTGTATAACATGACAATTGCACTTAGAATCGTAAGGACCGATGTGGCAAAGATTGCAAGGACAGTGCTAAATTTCTGCGCCTTTTCTATCTCTGTTGGACCTTCAAATCATGAGTTGTAGAGGCGCATGAGCGTGAAGGAGCAAGGATCGCTACATGGGTCGTTTCGTTAGGATGAAGGCCCCGGTGTCCTTTCGTAAGATTGGCAGTGAACTCACGGCAGAGAGAAGGCAGAAGCAATGGGCTTGTGCAAGAGGACAGACGGGTCCTGAGCCACAGACAGTACAGGTCTAGAGTAATACGTCATGACGCAATTGTGGTGCTAAAAGTGCACTCCCCCAGTCTAACCCGTAGACAGTATAGCGCGTTCGAGGAAGGGGAAAAACCCGCCGGTGGTGAGAGGGAATTCAGAGTAATGCTGTTCTGGACTTGCAGAAGTATAGGCTTCGGCCACTGATAATGCCATTGGAAACGGTACCAATAGCACCACTGACAGTGACTTTATTGGGTGGCTGGTGGTCCTCCAAGCCGACGCTAGAAAAGTAGATCGTATTTTTTTCATTTTGATTTCCCCTCGGTAGCGAAATCGCGCCAGTGGGAAAAGCATCTCTGTCGTTGGTAGGCATCCTGTGACGTGACACTTGAGTTCCACTTTTTGGACACAAAAGTTGGTTGGGTAGAGCATTTTTTATGCAACTGCTGGAGGTAGTTTGAAACACATTACAACATTATGCCATTGGCCAATGTTGGCGGCAAAATGGGAGATTGGCTTATGTCATTTCATGAGTACGTCGCCAGGCATCCAGGAGTGCGCTTTTTAGACATCCGTGTTCTCTCTTTTCAAGAGAAGGATTTGAGCTCAGGTTTTCTAGTAAGGACGTTTGGGCTCCCGCTGTGGAGTAAGAAGCATTCAGATTCGCTTTCTGACTTTCAAAGCAGAGAATTTAGACATGGACATTGAGAATCAGAGGGACTCAGACCCAGTAGGATAATTGTCTTCATTTGCTGAGCTGTCAACTTCGCGCCTTGCAATCAGTACATTTATGCCGTACGACTTTGTGATTCTACAATCATGATAATGAATCGTCATAAATGGGCTTGTCAATAACTATTTACAGTCACTAATGTGACCAGCCATGTACTATTGGAAGTTAGATTGTGAATAACGAATGTTCAATCCTTGCAAGTTTTAATACGTTATTGGTGAAATAAACTCTGATTTTAGCTTACTCTGTGGTTTTACTTTCACAGGCAACAAATCCCACGTCACAGTAAGGAATAATAGCAAATTCGATGAGATCCACTCAGGATACAATGTTTAGGACCTCCTATACAAGATCGTGTTAGTTAAATTTTCTTGTGTAACTTTATTAATGAGCACTGGTTCGTGAAGGGTGGTCTGCTACCATAATGACAGCAGTCTTATTAACCAGGTTGGAAGCCTAGTTTTTCTAGAAAAACAAGGGATAACGTTTCAATAATTTAACGTGCTTCGCAGTTAGTAAACTAGGATTCGAAGTGAGACACTTTCTAACATCCATCAATTCAAAATCTGAAGTGCTTTATTATTGGAAAACATTTCGAGCCGACAGAAGATCTTATGGAAACTGTAGCTAGATATTTTCATCCAACAGAAAAGTGTCACCATTGAGTGAGGGAAACTATCATAACCCGTTTCCTTATCCTCAACTGTTTCTTACCTTAATCTTTGCTAATAAGTGTTACTGCAACAAGAAACAAGCAGATCCAAATTCTGTTACATTATTCCGAAGTACCACAGTACAATTATAGTATGCACTTGTTTCATTCATTTCAGTCTACATCTACAGCTACATGATTACTCTGCAATTCACAGTTGCGTGGTAGAGGCTTCATCGGACTACCTTCAAGACGTTTCTCTACAGTGCCACTCGCGAACATCTCGCGGGGAGAACAAGCACTTAAATCTTTCTGTGTGGGCTGTGATTACGCTTTTACAAGTAGCACTCTTGTGAGTGACTTCACAGTTTTTATTAACAGTTGTCAATTTTCGCACAATATAGATATCTCGCCTAAATCATTATGCATCATCTGCAAACAATCAGAGAGGTCTTCTCAGATTGTCTCCTAAATCGTCTATAGTCATCAAATACATCAGAGTGACTATATAACTTCCTCGAGAAATTCCAGATATTAATTCTGTTTTTCTCGATGGCTTTTCGTTAGTTACTACGAACTGTGATCTTTCTAGTCGCACAACTGAGACAATACTTCATAGTTAAGCAACATGATTAAAAATGGCTCTGAGCACTATGGGACTTAACATCTTAGGTCATCAGTCCCCTAGAACTTAGAACTACTTAAACCTAACTAACCTAAGGACATCACACAATACCCAGCCATCACGAGGCAGAGAAAATCCCTGACCCCGCCGGGAATCGAACCCGGGAACCCGGGCGTGCGAAGCGAGAACGCTACCGCACGACCACGAGATGCGGGCCAACATGATTAGAAGTAGCTTTTGAGGAACGGTGTCAAGAGCCTTTTGGGGATCTAAAACTATGAAATCAAGTTGACGTTCCATGTCGATAGCACTCATTACTTCGAGAGAAGAAAGAGTTAGTTGCGTCCGATAAGAACGATTTTTTTTTTCTGAATCCGTCTTGGGTATGTGCCAAAAGATCGTTTTCTTCGTGATAATTCATAACATAAGAACACAAAATCCTACTGCAAATGGACATCAGTGATATGGGTCTGTAATTCAGCTAATGACGTTTGTTTCCTTTCTTTAGTATTGGTGTGACATGTGCAACGTTCCAGTCTTCAGGTACGGATCTTTCGAAGAGAGAGCGGTTGTATATGATTATTAAGTATGGAGCTGTTGTATCACCATACTCTGAAAGGAACTATCTTGTATGCCATCTGGGTCAGAGGCCTTGCCTTCATTGAGAGATTTAAGCTGCTCTGCTATACCAAGGATATCTACGTCTAAATTACTCATACCGGCAGACGTTCTTGATTCGAATTCTGTAATAATTACTTCAGCTTCTTTGCTGAAGCAATTTCGGAAAATGGTGTTTAGTAACCCCGCTTTAGTGGCACTGTCATCACTAACATCTGTAACACGACTATCGCGCAATGAAGGTACTGACTGCTTCCTACCGCTGGTGTTCTTCACATCCGACCAGAATCTCTATGTGTTTTCTGCCAGATTTCGAGACAGTTTCCTTGTGGTAACTATTAAAAACATCTTACATTGAAGTCTGCGCTCAATTTCGAGCTTGTGTAGAATATTGCCAATAACAAACGAAAGAACAGGGAAAGACTGAATGAGAATATTTCAGGTCCTTTTTTCAATATTACACTTACTTTGTAAGAATGAATACATTGCAT
This sequence comes from Schistocerca nitens, assembly GCF_023898315.1. NCBI lineage: Eukaryota > Metazoa > Arthropoda > Insecta > Orthoptera > Acrididae > Schistocerca > Schistocerca nitens. The sequence goes on from NC_064615.1 coordinate 938,648,203, forward strand.
ATCAAGTAAGTGCGAACGAGAACGCTGGAAAAAATTCTCGAGTCAAACATCTGATTTATATGAAGTAACAGCAAATGCCGCCAGCTTTTCCCCGAATTTCAGTCTTGGAAGTTTAAGAATTTTCATGAAGTATAAGGAAATGAAACTTGATCGCGTAAAGTTTGTAAATACTGGGCGGTAGACCGATAAACGGAATGCATAAGAGGAACAAGGAAAACTGTATCTATTAAATGATTGTGGCTCTGAGCACTATGGGGCTTAACATCTATGGTCATCAGTCCCCTAGAACTTAGAACTACTTAAACCTAACTACCCTAAGGACAGCATACAACACCCAGTCATCACGAGGCGGAGAAAATCCCTGACCCCGCCGGGAATCGAACCGGGGAACCCGGGCGTGGGAAGCGAGAACGCTACCGCACGACCACGAGCTGCGGACTATTAAATGATTGTATTACGTTACATACTGTCATAAAAATTGTCATAAGAAATAAATGCAATCTGTATTGTAACTTTATAAGCAATATTCTGTGTACATTTTATCGATAGAAATAGACATAACAGGCAGCAGTCAGTAATTTACGCTAAGAAACAACTACATTTTGTTGGTTATTAAGTTTTTAGTTTCAGTCGTATAAATCTACATTTTTATTCCGTATGTATGGGTGAGAAAACTCATCCCCCCCCTCCCCCCCACCCCCTTGCTATTCCATTTGACGACAGTACTCTGGAAAAACTCCTCCACATATTTTAGAATGTTTCTAGATTAAACGTCCTTGTGAGTACGCGAGATCTATGTGGATAATTAATATATATTGTCTGACTTGTGATGAAACGTGTGACAGATGCAAATTGACAGCAGTGATATTTAATCGTGCTATTCGATTATCGCCACAACATCTTTGTATAAAACATTCTACGTTTACTTGTAGCTTTAAATGTAGGTAAAATCTCGAGCTTTCCACGAAATATCCCTTCGTCTTCGTCAGGAAGAACTGGTTGCCGTGGATGCGGTCGTGGTGATTATTTGTAGCCCACAGGCTGCTTGTGATTGATAAGCGTACGTCATCATTACATAATGTTGCCAGAGATTGTCTCCACATATCCATTGGTGTTCGGTCGTGCGGCCATAATCACGCCGGATACTTTTTCACTTGAAACACCTCAATAAAGCTCACAGGTCCACAAGTGCGCTGCTCTTTTATACCTTCTGTACGCGATGCTACCGGAAGAATTCAGCTTTCCGCCAAATCTATCTGACTTCAAACTGCAAAAATACGTTACCCATTCTTGTAAAAGTTATTAGCGAACCAAGCAACTCAAATGTCACACGTCAGACGGACGCCACAGAAAAAATGACGCGAGAAACCGCCGCATTTGACACATGAGTAGTTACTTAATTCATGTAAGCTGTCCTCTAAATAATTCTGCCGAAGTAGCCCATACAACTTACTGACGCCTACGTCCATGCGTTGGAGAAAAATGTGGAAACATCGCGAAAAATGCCTGTTTAAGCATAAATGAACTTATACTTACATAGATATGGTGTCTATTCTCTCCAACATATCAATATCCATATGTTGTTGTTGTTGTGGTCTTCAGTCCTGAGACTGGTTTGATGCAGCTCTCCATGCTACTCTATCCTGTGCAAGCTTCTTCATCTCCCAGTACTTACTGCAACCTACATCCTTCTGAATCTGCTTAATGTATTCATCTCTTGGTCTCCCTCTACGATTTTGACCCTCCACGCTGCCCTCCAATGCTAAATTCGTGATCCCTTGATGCCTCAGAACATGTCCTACCAACCGACCCCTTCTTCTTGTCAAGTTGTGCCACAAACTCCTCTTCTCCCCAATACTATTCAATCATTAGTTATGTGATCTACTCATCTAATCTTCAGAATTCTTCTTTAGCACCACATTTCGAAAGCTTCTATTCTCTTCTTGTCCAAACTATTTATTGTCCATGTTTCACTTCCATACATGGCTACACTCCATACTTTCAGAAACGACTTCCTGACACTAAGATCTCTTCTTCAGAAATGCTTTCCTTGCCATTGCCAGTCTACATTTTATATCCTCACTACTTCGACCATCATTAGTTATTTTGCTCCCCAAATAGCAAAATTAATTTACTACTTTAAGCTTCTCATTTCCAAATCTAATTTCCTCAGCATCACCCGACTTAATTCGACTACATTCCATTATCCTCGTTTTCCTTTTGTTGCGGTTCATCTTATATCCTCCTTTCAAGACACTGTCCATTCGGGTCAACTGCTCTTCCAAGTCCTTTGCTGTCTCTGACAGAATAACAATGTCATCGGCGAACCTCAACATTTTTATTTCTTCTTCATGGATTTTAATACCTACTCCGAATTTTTCTTTTGTTTCGTTTACTGCTTGCTCAGTATACAGATTGAATAACATCGGGGATAGGCTACAACCCTGTCTCACTCCCTTCCCAACCACTGCTTCCCTTTCATGTCCCTCGACTCTTATAACTGCCATCTGGTTTCTGTATAAATTGTAAATAGCCTTTCGCTCCCTTATTTTACCCTTGCCACCTTAAGAATTTGAAAGAGAGTATTCCAACCAACATTGTCAAAAGCTTTCTCTAAGTCTACAGATGCTAGAAACTTAGCTTTGCCTTTCCTTTATCTATTTTCTAAGATAAGTCGTAGGGTCAGTATTGCCTCAAGTGTTCCAACATTTCTACAGAATCCAAACTGATCTTCCCCGAGGTCGGCTTCTACCAGTTTTTTCCATTCGCCCGTAAAGAATTCGCGTTAGTATTTTGCAGTTGTGTTTTATTAAACTGATAGTTCGGCAATTTTCACATCTGTCGACACCTGCTTTCTTTGGGATTGGAATTATTATATTCTTCTTGAAGTCTGTGGGTATTTCGCCTGTCTCATACATCTTGCTTACCAGATGGTAGAGTTTTGTCAGGACTGGCTCTCCTATAGCCGTCAGTAGTTCCAATGGAATGTTGTCTACTCCCGGGGCCTTGTTTCGATTGAGGTCTTTCAGTGCTCTGTCAAACTCTTCACGCAGTATCGTATCTCCCATTTCATCTTCATCTACATCCTCTTCCATTTCCATAATATTGTCCTCAAATACATTGCCCTTGTATAGACCCCCTATTTACTCCTTCCACCTTTCTGCTTTCCCTTCTTTGCTTACAACTGGGTTTCCATCTGAGCTCTTGATATTCATACAAGTGGCTCTCTTTTCTCCAAAGGTCTCTTTAATTTTCCTGTAGGCAGTATCTATCTTACCCCTAGTGAGATAAGCCTCTACATCCTTACATTTGTCCTCTAGCCATCCCTGCTGGGCCATTTTGCACTTCCTGTCGATCTCATTTTTGAGACGTTTGTATTTCTTTTTGCCTGCTTCATTTACTGCATTTTTATATTTTTTCCTTTCATCAATTAAATTCAATATTTCTTCTGTTACCCAAGGATTTCTACTAGCCCTCGTCTTTTTACCTACTTGATCCCCTGCTGCCTTCACTACTTCATCACTCAGAGCTACCCATTCTTTTTCTACTGTCTTTCTTTCCCCCATTCCTGTCAATTGTTCCCCTATGCTCTTCCTGAAATGTTGTACAACCTCTGGTTTAGTCAGTTTATCCAGGTCCCATCACCATAAATTCCCATCTTTTTGCAGTTTCTTCACTTTTAATGTACAGTTCATAACCGATAGATTGTGGTCAGAGTCCACATCTGCCCCTGGAAATATCTTACAATTTAACACCTGGTTCCTAAATCTGTCTTACCATTATATCATCTATCTGATACCTTCTAGTATCTCCAGGATTCTTCCATGTATACAACTTTCTTTTATGATTCTTGAACCAAGTGTTAGCTACGATTAAGTTATGCTCTGTGCAAAATTCTACCAGACGGCTTCCTCTTTCATTTCTCACCCGCAATCCATATTCACCCACTATGTTTCCTTCTCTCCCTTTTCCTACACTCGAATTCCAGTCACCCATGACTATTAAATTTTCGTCTCCCTTCACTATCTGAATAATTTCTTTTATCTCATCATACATTTCATCAATTTCTTCATAATCTGCAGAGCTAGTTAGCATGGGCTCCGTGTCTATGTTGGTCACAATAATGCGTTCACTATGCTGTTTGTAGTAGCTTACCCGCACTCCTATTTTTTATTCATTATTAAACCTACTCCTGCATTACCCCTATTTGATTTTGTACTTATAACCCTGCATTCACGTGACCAAAAGTTTGTTCCTCCTGCTACCGAACGTCACTAATTCCCACTATATCTAACTTCAACCTATCCATTTCTCTTTTTAAATTTTGTAACCTACCTGCTCGATTAAGGGATCTGAAATTCCACGCTCCGATCCGTAGAACGCCAGTTTTCTTTCTCCTGATAACGACGTCCTCTTGAGTAGTCGCCGCCCGGAGATCCGAATGGGGGACTATTTTACCTCCGGAATATTTTACCCAAGAGGACGCCATCATTATTTAACCATACAGCAAAGCTGGATGCCCTCGGGAAAAATTACGGCTGTTGTTTCCCCTTGCTTTCAGCCGTTCGCAGTACCAGCACAGCAAGGCCGTTTTGGTTAGTGTTACAAGGCCAGATCAGTCAATTATCCAGACTGTTGCCCCTGCAACTACTGAAAAGGCTGCTGCCCCTCTTCAGGAACCACACGTTTGCCTGGCCTGTCAACAGATACCCCTTCGTTGTGGTTGCACCTACGGTACGGCCATTTGTATCGCTGAGGCACGCAAGCCTCCCCACCAACGGCAAGGTCCATGGTTCATGGGGGGCATATCCATATAAGTACACCATATCCATGTAAGTATATAGTTCTGGCAATACCAGCCAGGACCTTCCGCTTCTGTGAGGACGCACACATATAACCCGAACTCTTACGGGACTTGGTAAGAAGGTCTTCCACGAGTAATGAGTATGTTGAATAGGGACACTACGAATGAAGTGTGTGGGCATGTAAGGTGAGAATGTGGGTCTCGCGGGCGGCGTGAGCAAGATGGTCCCTGCAGTCGCACTATCCTCTGTGCCCTCGGTGGCTCAGATGGACTGTAATGAAAAAACTGAGTGGAAGGATCAACAAACGAACTTGAACGGATGTCATTGGACGTCCGCAACTACCGAACACAACGATCAACAACGAGCACAAAAAAAGATGGATAGAGCGTCTGCCATGTAAGCAGCAGATTCCGGGTTCGAATCCCGGTCGGGGCACACATATTTACCTGTCCCCGTTGATATATATCAACGCCCGTCAGCAGCTGAAGCTATTAATATATAATTCTAATAAATGAACATGCTAGCCAAGCCAGCAGGTTGCGCTGATATGTTTCACTACCAGTGGCAACTGTGCGATGTCTGTAATACATAGAAAGGGTCAGTCATGATCAGAACAATGTTCTGTGTAGTTCTGAGTGCGTAATATCGGAGGCTAGTGATTTCTAACGTGGGCAAATTGTTAATGTTCGTATAGCAGGAGTTCCATAAGCAAGGCAGACTGAGTGTTTGGTGTTTAAAGAGGCAGCGTATCGAAGTTTTATACCGCACACAGGGAAAGCGAAAACACATCAATGCTAAGTGACAACGCAGAGGAAAGTGTGTGTTGAGCGATCACGACACGTTATCGCTAAACACGATTGTGAGAAAGACAATAAGAGGACGACAGCTGCGAAAGTCGCTGCACACCTGCATGTCGCACTCGCGAAATCTGTCAGAACGAAAACAACACGAAGCGAGCTCCATAAGCTGTGAAATCTACGGTGAACTGGAATTCCAAAACCAGTCGGCAGTAATGCAAATACCCTTAACAAGAAATCGTGGTGTCGAAGCCATAACGTGGACTACGGAGCAATGGAAGAAAGTCAGTCGCTCGAATGAGTATTGGTTCACACTGGCTCCATCTTCCGGCCGAGTTAATGTCTCAAGAGTGAAACGTGGGGCAGATTCGGTAATGGACCATACCTTTCTATTGCATGGGCTCCATGCTTATTCTGCAGGGCCGCATTGCAGCCAAGGATTAAGTGACCATTTTGCCTGATCAGGTCCGTCACATGGTACACAGTTTCTTCCCCTATGGTCATGCTGTGTTCCAAGACCACAGGGCCACTGTTAACACAGTATGCATTGTCCAGGACTTGGTTGAGCACGAGGATGAACTGGCGCAACTCCCCTGGCTACCACATTTACCAGATCTCAATGTTATTAAGGCTCTGTGGTCTACCTTCCAGAGAAGGGTGCGACGTTACCTGAACTGTGCAGGACTCCCTTGAAAACCATACAGAACCTGTATTCATCCAATCCTAGACGACAGAAGCTCTTTTGAATATCAATGTGTTACCTACACCATATTAGCTATGTTAATGTGTTGTGTTTTCTGTGTTTCCATATTTTTCTGTTCACCCCTGTATTTTCCGGTAATAAGGCGTCCCGCACTACTGGACCAGTATGAGCAAGTCAAGGTACAAAGACTACAGCATTGCCGGATACAGGGAAAATCCCATTGCGGGGAATTCCGATGGCTGTCACTCACATGGCCTTTGCGCAGGAGACTATGCTCCAAGACAAGGCGGAGTGTCATATAAGCTGAAAGATAACTGCTTACACCTCTTTGAGAGTCTGCAATAATAAAGCAAATCTGAACACATCAGCGATATTAGATAAATGCTACAGAAATATTTCAATATTTTTAAAACTACAGCAGTTAATATTTCATAAAAAATAACCATTTTCACAATTAACCTCTGAATTTACGACTTTTTAAATACTTGTGAGTGACGTGTTGGTGCTATTCTGTCATTCTGCACTACGGATTAATCTGAGATGTACCCTTTACCCTGTGGCTCCTGCAAGATGCAATTTCCAGCCCCACACTACTACAGAAGTCAGACAGACGCTCTTAACGTTCTAAACAGAAATGCCTGAAAAACTTTCAGCAATAAATATCTTCTGGAGTCGTCCGCTGTAAGGAAATGACACAAAAATTCTCAAAATTTCTTACGTAACCAGTGGGATACTTGAGTATTGGAGTAGTGCTAGTTAGTGTAAGAAAAACATGACACTAACGAAAATTATTATTATTTTTTTGCAAACATTCTGAGAAATCACAATGGCACTTTTAGTTATGAACTGAACAAGTTATTTCTGGGTTCTTTTCGGAATGTGAAGTTACCTCTCAAGGATAGGATTCTCTAATGAAATTTCTATACAAAGTTTAAGATTGTTATTGACTTGGCAGAATGGCTGAGAGCCGCACCTACTCAACTTGAATAATTATCCGTTAGAATGTTGCTAGGTACAATCGAGGCTGTCGTGTGGGAAATGGAGTGAAGTGTACTGTTGTGGAGGAAATATGGACCTCGCAAGAGCTGTAGCGTACAATACCGTAAAGCTGCGATGACTGCTGTCTGCACCGTTCGCTGCTGACAAATAAGATAACTCTCGTTCTCTCTGGATTGACCTTCGCCAATCAAACAACTCTCCCTACGCCTTGATGAAGTCAAGGACACCTATTCGCTCCTAGTCTAACTATTGGCGTGGTACACAGGTCAGACAGTCCACCGCGATGCCACTCAAAAATTCGCTAGCAGGCGTTTAACTATAACCCTGTCCGATCACACCGTACAATAAGTGTGGCGGCCAACACAGTGAACAATGCTTAATCGCAAGGACTCAATATAGAGTCGCACTCCGATTCGCTCTCGACAGAGTTGCTCTCCCAGTGAAGTATGAGGACAGACTTGTTCCTCGCTCTTTGAGTACACGTACGAGGGCACACGCTCTCGTTACGTGTTCACGCTCAAAGAGCGACAACGGAACGCCCCCTCTCCACGCCAGACGTGAACGGGTATATCTTTCGGTCTCTTTCATTATTCCTTCAGCTCAAGGCGTCAGGAATATCGTCTGCCAATCAGCATTGCTCTCCTAAAAAGGGACAATGACGTTTCGTTTAAGGCGACCAACCCGGAAATCTGTAGCATCGGCGTTTGGCGTTTGCTGTCTCCCTGTGAAAACCTCTGAAACTGCGTGCTATGTTTGTAAATAATGAGTAGACTGGGCGCTCCCACACAATGTAGCGGAATTTGCTTTTAAGCCGAACACAGGGTCGTTCTCCTTTTCACTCGGGCAAACACTGTGTGCTCTACGGGCGGTCGCCAGCTGACATACACTCCTGGAAATTGAAATAAGAACACCGTGAATTCATTGTCCCAGGAAGGGGAAACTTTATTGACACATTCCTGGGGTCAGATACATCACATGATCACACTGACAGAACCACAGGCACATAGACACAGGCAACAGAGCATGCACAATGTCGGCACTAGTACAGTGTATATCCACCTTTCGCAGCAATGCAGGCTGCTATTCTCCCATGGAGACGATCGTAGAGATGCTGGATGTAGTCCTGTGGAACGGCTTGCCATGCCATTTCCACCTGGCGCCTCAGTTGGACCAGCGTTCGTGCTGGACGTGCAGACCGCGTGAGACGACGCTTCATCCAGTCCCAAACATGCTCAATGGGGGACAGATCCGGAGATCTTGCTGGCCAGGGTAGTTGACTTACACCTTCTAGAGCACGTTGGGTGGCACGGGATACATGCGGACGTGCATTGTCCTGTTGGAACAGCAAGTTCCCTTGCCGGTCTAGGAATGGTAGAACGATGGGTTCGATGACGGTTTGGATGTACCGTGCACTATTCAGTGTCCCCTCGACGATCACCAGTGGTGTACGGCCAGTGTAGGAGATCGCTCCCCACACCATGATGCCGGGTGTTGGCCCTGTGTGCCTCGGTCGTATGCAGTCCTGATTGTGGCGCTCACCTGCACGGCGCCAAACACGCATACGACCATCATTGGCACCAAGGCAGAAGCGACTCTCATCGCTGAAGACGACACGTCTCCATTCGTCCCTCCATTCACGCCTGTCGCGACACCACTGGAGGCGGGCTGCACGATGTTGGGGCGTGAGCGGAAGACGGCCTAACGGTGTGCGGGACCGTAGCCCAGCTTCATGGAGACGGTTGCGAATGGTCCTCGCCGATACCCCAGGAGCAACAGTGTCCCTAACTTGCTGGGAAGTGGCGGTGCGGTCCCCTACGGCACTGCGTAGGATCCTACGGTCTTGGCGTGCATCCGTGCGTCGCTGCGGTCCGGTCCCAGGTCGACGGGCACGTGCACCTTCCGCCGACCACTGGCGACAACATCGATGTACTGTGGAGACCTCACGCCCCACGTGTTGAGCAATTCGGCGGTACGTCCACCCGGCCTCCCGCATTCCCACTATACGCCCTCGCTCAAAGTCCGCAACTGCACATACGGTTCACGTCCACGCTGTCGCGGCATGCTACCAGTGTTAAAGACTGCGATGGAGCTCCGTATGCCACGGCAAACTGGCTGACACTGACGGCGGCGGTGCACAAAAGCTGCGCAGCTAGCGCCATTCGACGGCCAACACCGCGGTTCCTGGTGTGTCCGCTGTGCCGTGCGTGTGATCATTGCTTGTACAGCCCTCTCGCAGTGTCCGGAGCAAGTATGGTGGGTCTGACACACCGGTGTCAATGTGTTCTTTCTTCCATTTCCAGGAGTGTAGATGGGTTGACTCGTTCTCTGAAGGGACTGGCCTCCTGGCATGTGGTTTGCCTCTCCAAAACTAAAAGCTATTGTGACCAATGTGTCTTGAATGTGTGTGTGTACGCCATCCACGACTATTTCAATCTCAGTGCGCACTTGCGATTTACTAGTTATTTGCATATCGTTTACATGAATTCATACAACACAGACTTTATCTTATCGAGTTTGGTTTCGAATGAAGCGTCTTGATGTGCGGAATATGAATGTGAGGGCGGAATATGTGAGCAATGAAGGTCAGGAGACAATGACATCTTACACACTTCATGCAATTTCAGCAAATGATATCTCAGTTGTTAACATTGCACGATAGCTATCATACCTGAAAGGCACTCATATGTATCTATTTTATTTATTGACTTATGACGTCTTTTACATCCTTTTTACTACACAAACGTTTGTCAGAACATCATATTCTCCGCACCTACACAACAAATGAATGCAATATGAATACCTCATCTTCTGTTATTATGTGTATGTACTTGTATTTAATGAAAGTCTACAATTTGCCTGTAACTTTATTCAAAAGTTGTGTGTTAATGCTGTTAAAAACTGTGCTGATCTGAAAGTGGTAAGTCGCATGTGCTGGCAGACACCACAATTGAAAGTAGAACCAAAACGTTCTTCTGTCAAAAAGGCATAAATAACTTTTAATCAAGACTTAAGGACAATCCATTGTCATTTATCGTGAGCACACTTGCGCAAGAATGCTGGCTTTTTTATTTATGAACTAACTATTACTTACATTTATTGTAAATGATCTGAGTGCAGCTGAATGTTAGTGACATTTCTTTATTTAAATACTCTTGTAAGATACTAGTTTAGCCCAGGAAGTTGTCAACCTGATTCCAAATATATCTATAAATCTTGTAGTTTTGATGGGGATGGCCTTCAGCCAAGGGAAAAGCAGACAGCAGCAGAATACTATGGGAGTCAGGTGGAAACTAGGACTTTTAGAATGACGAGCTCAAGTGAGCAATTCTGGATACTTTTATCTGAGTTCTGGAAGAACACGTATCTGACTCGAGAAACGTGCACGATTACATCGTCTAGGTGACAATCTGCGAGGTGAACATATTTTTAACTTCTGAAGGAACTTTATATTTCGAATGTCTGAATGTGCTCCAAAGTAGGACTTCAACTTTTTCTGCTTGTATTACAGAAATAAGGATAAACAGAACATGAATTACTATTCTTGGTATCACGTGTATTAATTGTGAATATTCATGTTGAACTCCAACTATTTTGAGTTGGTGAATATTTCGTGTATTGTGAACACAAAATGAACTTATTTTTAGCGGACATTTGCTGACTCTTTAGTTTTGGGATTTTGTTACTGTTCTCGTAACACTGTCAACATAGCTTTACTGCATATAATAAAAGTATTTTTTGTTTTATTTTGATTGACTATCATAGAAGCACTTCCTGTTTCTTCGAGATGTCCTTTCTTGAATAAACATTATTCAACATATTTCTTGAAGAATGATGAATTTCTATGTCGTCTACATTAATTACATACGTTAAAATACAACTCTTGTAATTAAAATCTTCATTTAACTTTTACTGTATATTTCTGTCTTCTTTATTAACTCGCAATCCTAGCCATTGCATAGACTATTTGACTGCAGGATCACAGCTACAGGTTATTATTTGCAGCAAATTAGCTGCAGGGCATGAAAGCAGATTATGACTACATCGAAATATTCTTTTTAAACAGAGCTGTGCATAGCTCAAGCACCTAAAGTACGACTAGCCACAGATAAAGATATAACTGGTTTGCTAGTTCGGTGTAATGTAATAAAATAAATATTTTTATTTGTTTTGTGACTATTAGTGTAATGTAATAAAATATGAGTCGTGACTTATATAAGAAAGAAACACGCATTAATGCATTGGCTCAGCATAAAAGAGAAATAACTAATGTAGGAATACTATTAACAGTGTAATATGTTGTTTAATTTAGCCCGGCGTGTATAAGCACTCAGTAAAATATCTCAGTTCTCAGGGTAATTACGTAATAGTCGATAATTAATTGTCCTTTTCTTATTTCCCAACTGTACTGTAATATTTAACTTAATCATGGTTTTGTCCCGATTCCCCAATATAAGATAACAAGAGTAGCATCCACAAATGAAATCCTATAATGGAACTGGAATCCTGTGACCAGACCTTTTCTGCCTGGGATGTTATCTCGCTATATAGAAAATCTGTAAATAAAATTGTTAAATTATTAGTATCTGCATCCGGTCTCGTGGGATCTGAAATAAAGTTAATTGTACTAACCGACGGCACGTCTCGTAGATGAGCTAAGAAAAATGTTAAAGATTTTTCCAAGATGGCGCCTAGCAATGAAATTCCTTGTTAAGGTCCGTATCTACTTAAGACAGTCTAGGTATCAGACTATCAATTAATTGACCACATACACAAATTCTTTTGACAAAATAACCATTATATTTTTCGGGTTTTAAGTACAACTTACATTAGCAGCTGGTACTGCAAGATGAGCTTTAAACAAGGACATCCTCTTAGGTCTGAATCCAAGCAGATAAGATAAGCGAATGACAAACGAAAGATAGTTCACGCATAGAAGCGCAAGGGTCCATGGAATAACATGTCCATTGTAGTTCCATCTCTTCTTCTTTGGCGTACTTGTCGATTATTTATAAAATTTATCGTAATATTTAGTTTACATTTTTTTAAAACCCAAGTCCACCCAGGAGAAACAATACAACGGGATGTTGTCTGGTAAAAGCAACTACTCAATGGTAACCATTAGGTAGAGTCTTAATTGGTGGCTCGTCCAGGATGTCGTTTGGGAAAGCATCTACTCAAGCAGTAACCGTTAGTTACCGTCGCAGTACGAGGGCTGCCTTATAGTTTTCCAAAAACAGTGAAAGAATAATTATTTTACTGCTGGTTTTATTGCTTCTCAAAACTTTCATCTTTAAAGTGTTGCCGATGTTGCATGCTTTCAAAACTATTACAGAAACATATTTCCACTTTGATGTCGGTATCTGAAAAACATGGTTTTCTAATTTGATACAAGTCATTTCCAGTTAGCATTATCATGATTCGTGACAAACAAATTATGGTGTACCTTTGAGCACTAACGATTCTTCGATCACGTCGCGTGGTCGCAACATGTCCAGTATAACCAAAAAGAAAAACAACTATTTCCTTGAAAATGCTTCTTGAAAGAGCCATCTTTATTGGTTTCGGTTCATCTTGGAATGTACAAAAAGATGATTGCTGCTTAGTTTATGGCTCTTACGAATGTATCAATTTCGTCTTCTGCTACATTATTGTATACAGATCTTGGATTTGCTAGTCTGAACCTTTTCAACATTTCTTAACACCAATTGGCACTAGGCTGGTATTGGAGCTTCCATCATACTGTGCAGAATATGTCACTAATAGACTCTTTCACAGCAAAATCATTTGCAGTGCAGTCTTCGATATGGCTTATGATGATTTTAATTTCTTGTAGCCTATGTGTTAATCTCCTTCAAACATGTTGCACACAGAGTAGACGTTTTTTGGAATAGCTCGCGCAGTTCATCGCTGACGAAGCACAACCACGACGAAATTCAGTAAACGAATTGTACATATTTTTTCTTAATGATATTCATCTACATCTACTCCGTAGGCCACCATATGATACGTGGCTTAGGGTACCTTCTACTACTGCTAGTTATTCCCTTTTTGCTCCACTCGCAAGTGGAGCGAGGGAAAAACAACTGTCTATATGCCTCTGTACGAGCCTTAATTTCTCTAATCTCGTCTTCCTTATCCTCACGGGAAATATGCGATGGTGGCAGTAGACTCGATCAGCAGTCAGCCACAAATGCCTGTTCTCTAAATTTTCTCAAAAGCTTTTCGCAGGAAGTACGTTGTTCACCCGCCAGTGATTCTCAATTTTCATGAAGCATCTCTACGTTACTCGCGTGTTGACGAAACTACCGATAACAAATCCACCAGCAAGCATCTGAATTGCTTCGGCGTTATCGTTTAATCCGGCATGGTGAGGATCCTACACACTGGAGCAGTACTCAAGAATGGGTGCGCTAGTTTTCTATATGGAGCCTCATTTATACAGAGTGTCTCTAACTTTTTGTATCAAATTCAAACAGGTTGTACTGGGTCCATAACCGATCGTGTTGAGACAGGGAACCAATGGCAGGAAACGCATATTTATTGTATTGTGGACATTAACAGTGTACACCGCGTAACAACCAAGTAGCTCTTAGTAATTATTCGGAGTGACGATCGCCAGCCTCAATGTATGCATGGCAACGACGCATGAGGCTCTGTGGCATTCTCCAAAGATCCCTGGCGTCTGTTGTTCCAAGAGGCTGGCAGATTGGATCGTAGAAAGTAGGTCTCCATCCGTTAAGGGAGTTTCATACACCAAAGTCTTGATGTAACCACAAAGAAATTCAATTCCAGAGGTGTGAAATCTGGCGACTGCGCCAGCCCTGAGACAGGACTTTCCTTCCAATCCAACGATGAAGGTATGTGTTGTTCAGGTGCTTGCGGATATTAACGTTGAGGTTGAGTGGTGTACCGTTGTGTTGAAACCTCATCCTTCTGCCTACAGCAAGGGGTACAGTTTCCAAGAACTGTGGCAGCACACCTCGCAGTAACATCAGGTAACGTGGAGCAGTCAAACGGGGAGGCAGCAAATTAAGTTCCTATTAGGGAATCTTGGACAATGTCCGCCAATACATTGCTGGTGGCCACCGATGTGGGTGTACTGGGGGTTGTCCTCACCACAGACAAGGCTGTTGCGGCTGTTGAACACACCATCACGGCTGAATGATGCTTCATCCGTGAACAAAGCAAACTGTACGAAGTTCGGCACTTCAGCGCTGCAGTGGGTAACCCATTGAGAGAAGTGAACCGGGGAGTGAAATCCGATGGTCCCAGTTCTTGCACACGTTCTGCATGGTACGAGTGTAATACCTGTTCCATCAGTGCACTCTAGACTATATCCTTCGAAGTGTTAGTTTCAGGGACAAGTTGATGGTTCCTTATTGCTATGTGGTGGACCACAATATCCAACACTATCATCGACGCTGTGTTTCACACCCGGGTTCCCGGGTTCGATTCCCGGCGGGGTCAGGGATTTTCTCTGCCTCGTGATGACTGGGTGATGTATGATGTCCTTAGGTTAGTTAGGTTTAAGTAGTTCCAAGTTCTAGGGGACTGATTGTAAGTAGGCTGTTTAGGTTTTTATATTGGTAACGCCACGTAGCGCTCTGAAAATCACTGGCTGTGCTGTGTGCAGTCTGTGGTTGGTTTGCATTGTTGTTGGCCATTGTAGTGTTGGGCAGCTGGATGTGAATAGCGCGTAGCGTTGTGCAGTTGGAGGTGAGCCGCCAGCAGTGGTGGATGTGGGAAGAGAAATGGCGGAGTTTTCAAATTTGTAAGACTGGATGTCATGAACTGCTACATATATTATGACTATTAAGGTAAATACATTGTTTGTTCTCTATCAAAATCTTTCATTTGCTAACTATGCCTATCAGTAGTTAGTGCCTTCAGTAGTTTGAATCTTTTATTTAGCTGGCAGTAGTGGCGCTCGCTGTATTGCAGTAGTTCGAGTAACGAAGATTTTTGGTGAGGTAAGTGATTTGTGAAAGATATAGGTTAATGTTAGTCAGGGCTATTCTTTTGTAGAGATTTTTGAAAGTCAGATTGCGTTGCGCTAAAAAATATTGTGTGTCAGGATAAGCACAGTCTTGTATAATTTCTCAAAAGGAGACGTTTATATGTCGACCCTTAGCCGAGGATACCTCACTGGAATCTTCTGATTTTTTTCTTGTAGTTTGTGTAATTAGTGTAGATTTTGTTTATTGCTAGCGCGTAATTGTAGAGAGAATCTCCTTTGTAGTTGCAGTCTTTCATTCTTGTACAGTAAAACAGTTGTGGCATGCATGTAGATTTGCACCAAGTATTTCGCAGCTGCGCTTGCAATTAACGAGATATTATTTTCAATGCTATGTTAATGTGTTTTCTTATTTTTGCTCTTCAAATTGTGCTTTTCTGTGTTGTCGTGTGAAATATTGTGACAATAATGGCGTGTGAAAAACGTAATACTAGGCTCCAAAGTAAACTGAGAAATGACAGTTAAGACGAAAGCAGCGTGTTAGCGCCACCATGTAATGAATTACCTAATGTTCAAAGTAGTAATTTGCTAATTGTGCATAGGGAAATGGAGCGAGCTGCAAATAATGGTGTAGGCAGTGAAACAATTAGTGAACAGGAAGCATTATCGATCGATCGGTCGGCAACAGCTCGTCTCAGGAATCCGAAATGACAGGACACAATTTTGCAAATACTGTAGATTCAGGTTTTGCGTCCTCACCGTTTTCTCAAATAAGTCAAGACACATTTTCTGCTTGTCAAAATGTGAATGTTGCCGGTGCAAATGCACTGCCGAAAAGTGTAGAGGAACAGATTCCAGACGCTAATGCATTGTTATTACAGTTAATGCAACAAATGGGACAAAGTCTACAAAAGTTAGACACAACGCTCGAACAAAATCAGAAACAAATGGGACAAAATCTTCAAAAGTTAGACACAATGGAACAAAATCTTCGAAAGTTAGACACAATGGAACAACACCAGAGACAAACACAGCAACAGTTAGACACAATGGAACAAAATCAGAGACAAACACAGCAAAGGCTTCAAAAGTTAGACACAATGGAACAAAATCAGAGACAAACACAGCAAAAGCTTCAAAAGTTAGACACCACACTTGAACAAACACGTGAAGATTTAACTACTGAGTTACATAACATTGAATCGAAATGTCAAAAAGTCTGTAATGACGTAAAAACACAAATTTGTGAGCATTTCAACCTATTTTTTCGCATCATGAAAATGCATTACAGAATCACGAAGCAGCCATAAAAGAACTGCAAACCATTGTTCATGAAAATCACGACACCTTGCAAGCTAAAATTGACTCAGTTGCATCTCCTGATTCGGTTACGCAACTTGCAAAAACTCAGGAAAACTTAAAGGACACAGTAGATACTCTGAAACTTGGTTCAGAAAAACACACTGAGGAAATAAGTACACTATCGGAGAAAGTAGCCGAACTTTCGGATCAGTTCACTAACTTATCTACAAAGGTAGATGATGATCTGAATGACACAAGACCTGTAGCCATCACTGACACAGAAGAGTATGAACAAATTAAGAAATTGAAACAAAATCAGAATCAAATTAATACGCAACACAAAAGAGAAGTCCGGGAAGTACAAGATCATTTGGCACAAGTAATACAAAAATTTCATATTTCAGAGGACACTCGCGCTCCAACACGGGAAGAGGGACTTAGAAATACGGAACAACCACAAAATAATAACACAGGACACATCGGAAATTATGAAAGAAATTGGCAAGGTACACCGAATTTTGAGATGGAACCGCCGAAACGACGTAACAATGACCGACATGCGACTCGCCGACATGATGATTTTGACTATAAGCTGTTCATTACTACACGTAAATTCAAAACATTTAAGAATTCTGGCAACGACATTCATCCACAAGCATGGCTCCATCAACTCTCTCATTGTTTTCCTCCCAACTGGTCATTAGAGCACAGATTAGAATTTATGTGTGGGTACTTAGAGAATGAACCAGCTGAAAGAATGCGATCGGTCATTCACGATTGTCACAGTGAAAGAAAATTTTACCATGCCTTCCTCTCAGCATATTGGTCTCAACCTACACAAGACCGAGTAAAACATAGCATCATGATGATGAAACACTTTGAACAATCTGAATTTTCCAGTCTTTTGAAATATTTTGAAGACATGTTGCATAAGAATCAATATCTTTCAAACCCATACAGCCCTTCAGAACTCATCCGCATTTGCTTAATAAAATTGCCTGAACATTTAAGAAATATTATTTTGGCAGGACGTTGCAAAGACGACATTGAAGCTTTTCAGGGACTCTTACAAGAATTAGAAATTGACACAGACAGTCGCGGGATGCGAAAACAGGAAAACAATCACTACAGGTCACATCCGTCACAATTCCGTGACGACAGAAACAATAACTGGACACGACAAGTCTATTCTTACAACGCAAATCGTGACCAAAACAGACACCACCCATATGACAACCACTGGCGGGGTAATAATAGTTACAGAGAAAGATCGCTTTCCCGTAGTAATGAATATGAGAGAGATTACCATAGAAACAGACAATATGGGAACAAAAACAATTATCATCAAGGGAGACAGAATAACTTCAGACGCAACAGTTCAGCGTGCAGTTACGATTCCGGGAGAAATTCTCCACCACATGACCGACAAACAAGAAACTATGTAAACTACCGACAAAACGACAGACCCGAATTCCATCAGAACTGGCGGGATTCAAACAGGGGAGTGCCCTCTCGACAAGGTGAATATGTAGAAGTTAGGTCTCCTAATCCCAATAACGACGTGCGCCAACAAAGAGACAGACAATGACTCGCACCGCAGGCAGTCGCGTGCGCCGGCTGGCTCAGGGAAAAATTACATAGACGCTAACCTTGAGAAAAATTCCAGTATTCTTTACCGACGTATACAACATGATAATTGCTTTGAAGTTGAAACTCTACGCACTAGGAAGAGTAAAGGTTTACACCTCATTTCACATGTAAAACCGTTTCTTGAGTGATAATCTGCTTTTTAACTTAGTCTTTGCTATAAAATTTTTCACTTCACGTTACTGGTACTCTTTGTCACTCTTAGAAACTATTAACATGTAACAATGTTTTGAAGTTAACTATCCAGTCTAGAACCTAGGGAACATATTTAGACAATATTTATGAGTGCATTGTTATAGTGAACAGATGACACAGTGTTATTGTGTGTGTACATTCTTGCTTGTTAGTTGCACAATTACGTAACGACTATAAGGCTCACATACTTAGAACATTTACCAGTACTGCAACATTTTGGTTTACTTGAAAATACATTCTGGATTTAAAGTACTTTCTGTGAGATACCAGACGACACAGTGGTTAGTTTATGTGACAACTACACGGTTTTATCACGACGCTAGTAATGAGTGACAATTTACAATGTTGCTTTTGCGGTGTTTCTGTTTTATATCTGCACAGTTTTTCTGCATTATTCTGGAAAGTAAAACATGTTTTAGTAGTAACTTTTGTGGTATAGCAACAATGAGACAGCCTTTTTCGTGGCACAACAATACGTTACTGTACAGTACTTTCTTCATCACGCCAATAAGCATAATAACTACGATATCTATACGCAAAGCATTTAACTTTTGTTTATCATGAGGTAAGTACATTGACTTCTGCAGAACTTAGCTTTCGGAGGACGATAACTACGACACTTCCACAGAGATTATGTTGCAACAAGACGCACAGTTTAAAGCTACAGTACAAGTATTTGAGTGATTAATTTTATACTTAAAACATTTATTTTTAAAGATTTTTGAATTACAAAGAAAGTTTTCCGTGATATATTTCATTCCATTGCTGTAATCTGTAACACCTGAGGGCATAATTACATTAATCCTCGGGGGGGGGGGGGGGGGGTACACACTTACTTTGTGTATCATGTGTTTAGCAAGCACAAGGAGCCCTACCTAATATGGTATTTGCTTATACAACTTTACACATCGGTACCATATTTGTCTAACACAGAATTACACAGCTATCTGATTATCTAACTGAGAGAGAAAAACATTTATTTTACTACATCAGTGACAGATGGTTACGTAATTAGACCGTTGGATAACTTCACACTTATGAAATTGTATTTTGTCTGTACTTTGTGAACTCTTCATATTTTTTCAGAACCATTGTGATACTATGATAGTTTTGAATGACGTATTTGATATGGGATCATGATTTTTAAAGTACGTTTGAGGTAGATAACACTTTTGAAATGAGCAGAGAATTTTTTTTAGGTTTTAAAATATTCAGGAAGCTACGACGATTTAGAGATGTGAAAGATCTGTTATGATGTTATTATTACGACGACGATGTGTATTATGCCATTGAGGTATGTTTATGATCAATGAGATGATGCTATATGAGGAATCTGATTATGCTATATATTTATTATGATGAAATATTGAAGACGTGTTGATGAATATGTATATGCGTAATAAGGTAAGGAATAAGGAGTAGTGGTTAAGTACTCTGACTTGTGAAAAAGAATGTTGGAAACCAAGAATCGTACTTTAAGAGTTACAAAATGTGTGTAAATGCATGAATGTATCACAACGGCGGCGAAAATTTTTTGGACACTGTTATATATGAGATTTTGTTTCTACGCACTTCTAATGTAAATTTCTAACCTTTGAATTTTTTATTTTATATGAGACTGTCACTGTAGTGGAAACAGCTGCCGTAAATATTTCAGTAAAGAAGGTAGATGACCTTCACGTAATGTGCCGTTGAGGCCCATCCGAGCGACAGTCACCTGAAAAAAAAGGCATTAGTGTGTCCTTTCAGAGGCACAGGTGGAGAAAAAAAAAGAGGCCATTATCCTCACTATTGACATTTCTTTGCAGAAAGCATCGCAAATACGACACGCTCATTACTTGGAAACATGATTACTCGTACTTTGTGCTACTTACTGAAATGCTTATGAATTGATGGGAAATATTCGTACATCTGCACACCTGATTATGACAAGTGTCTTTCTACGAGAATTGAGAGAATTTCTACTGACTTATGAAATTCCACATAGCTGTTGAATGATGTTTTTATGCTTATTTCATTTGATATCTGTTATCCAGCTGTGTTGCAGCATTGGTTTTATAAAATAAACTTAAATGCATTTGCTAATGTGAACACATTCTGTCAACAGATATATTAAATAATTATTTTATGATCCATATTCTTCGAAAAAGGAGCACTTGGATTGAAAAGAACAATAAGAAGGGATTAATAACAGTAACTGCCTACATAATTTTATTTTCAAGCAGTTGGTAATTTCTTTTGTAGAATAAATTGTGATGCATCACTCTAGTGTTAAGATGTGACATAGGTATTAAAATGGCCATTTTTACTGTAATATTTTTTCTGCTTGAGCTTTGTCATGTTTAGATATAAGTTATTGCATTTGCTGCTGCTGTTTGCCAGGCATAGTGCTACTAAATTTCACTTTGTATTACTCTGTTAAGCCAGTTTTACTACTGATTTATTTTTCTTGTTTGCTGCACATTGCCGTATATTAGTTGTAATATTGCAATTGCTTTGCTAATTTCTATAAATCTGCTTGCTTTGCAAATCTGCATTTTTTGTCATTGCTGTTTGTGTTAATTGTTTTGTGCTGCTGCATTGCCTCGTCCCTTAGTTTAGCATCTGAGCTCAGTAGATTTAAGTTAGCTTAAGATGGGGTAGGCCATATAAGAGAACAAGTGATAAATTGGAAGAAATGCATTGAGAAGCTATAAGAAAATGGTTTGGCCAAAAAAGTAGTGTACAGTGGAGAAAAACTATTTTTGAAAGAGGATGTGACCAGAATACAGAAAGCATGCTTGGGTAGGATTTTTTTGGTGGAAATAAATGTTGAAATAAGAGGAAGGATCTACAGAATGAAGTTTTGGGTTGGACTGCAGTACCAAATGTTACACTGAAAACGAACCCTGTCCTTTCCATTGTGTTATCCCCCTATGTGTTTGTGTACTCTTGTACATTTGTGTTTTTACTGTCTTTATGTGTTTAGCTAATAAAGAGTTATGTTGCAGAATTTTTCTAATAATATGTTATTTACTTTGTAAAGATGTTTAGACATTATTTATTCTGTTTTGTTTTAATGCTCATGTGTGAAGTTGATGTTTCAAAAGTTATTCTGATCTTTTATGTATGTACTTATGTCATAATTCTTGTAACACTGGTGTAAATGTTTATTTCTATTCTTTTGTAAAGCCTGCATTACCACAAATGTTATCTGTATTGTTATGTTCTTTAATGATGTATTTTGCACCTTTGTTATTGTATTCTTATGTTATAAAATTGTAATTGACGCCAGTTCATCAAATTAAGTAACTTGTTACATTTCACTGCACACGTTTCTGTTGGTCATAGTATATGGACAATATGTGAGAAGTAGGGACTGTTAGTGTTTGCACGTGTGTTAATAATTCAGCAAGGGACTGGATAACTGCATTGCTGGTTCTAAGGACAATTCCAAAAACTTTGTGAGTGCACAAGTGGTGGTTATGGACTTGCTATATTATCCGCAAGACTCTTCAATGGTGATTGTGCACCTGCACAGACACAACAGATGTCTGCTGGCCATCTCTACAAGGACTACAGTGGGTCTGCATCTTTGATGACCCACCAATACCATTATTTCTACAAGGACCGCAGTGGGTCTGCACCTCTGATGGCCCACCAATACCTTAATCTCTACCAGGACTACAGTGGGTCTACTCTGTGATGACCTACCTACCAATATTCTTCAAAACCTCGACTGACTCTGCTGTGGGTTTGCTCTGTTGTGGCCCATTACCTGTCTGCATGTCAAGAGTCAGCACTGTCTTTCCGTTGGAAGGACAACACTACTTCTTCAAAACTGCATGGAAATCCACTACTTCTGTGTGTATTTTGTTTTACTGCTCAGACTTTGAGAAAAAAACTGCAATTTTACTGTGATGAACAATCAGGACTGTCTTTATGGACTGTGAGAAAATTTTAGCTTTTGACCAACATTGTATCAATAAGTGTGTGCATTTGATTTCTTTGTTATTGTAATTATAATTATGAAAAACATTTTCAAATCTGTATTGGACAGTGCCCAAAACAATTTGTAAAATTTTTTGTGGGGAGCATGGGGGCTATGTAAGTAGGCTGTTTAGGTTTTTATATTGGTAACGCCACATAGCGCTCTGAAAATCACTGGCTGTGCTGTGTGCAGTCTGTGGTTGGTTTGCATTGTTGTTGGCCATTGTAGTGTTGGGCAGCTGGATGTGAACAGCGCGTAGAGTTGTGCAGTTGGAGGTGAGCCGCCAGCAGTGGTGGATGTGGGAAGAGAAATGGCGGAGTTTTCAAATTTGTAAGACTGGAGGTCATGAACTGCTATATATATTATGACTATTAAGGTAAATACATTGTTTGTTCTCTATTAAAATCTTTCATTTGCTAACTGTGCCTATCAGTAGTTAGTGCCTTCAGTAGTTTGAATCTTTTATTTAGCTGGCAGTAGTGGCGCTCGCTGTATTGCAGTAGTTCGAGTAACGAAGATTTTTGGTGAGGTAAGTGATTTGTGAAAGGTATAGGTTAATGTTAGTCAGGGCCATTCTTTTGTAGAGATTTTTGAAAGTCAGATTGCGTTGCGCTAAAAAATATTGTGTGTCAGGATAAGCACAGTCTTGTATAAATTTTCAAAAAGGGGACGTTTTATGATGGCTATAGATGTTAAGTCCCATAGTGCTCAGAGCCATTTTTGAACACTATCATCCTCAAAGTTCGATGTTCGGACATATCTTTGACGGCAACCAAGGCCGGCTGTCTGTGGCGTGGACGACCCCATCTCTCGTAAGTTGGTATCCATGGAGATGAAAAGCCGGCCGGTGTGGACAATCGGTTCTAGGCGCTTCAGTCTGGAACCGCGCGACTGCTACGGTCGCAGGTTCGAATCCTGCCTCGAGCATGGATGTGTGTGGTGTCCTTAGGTTAGTTAGGTTTAAGTAGTTCTAAGTTCTAGGGGACTGATGAAGTGAAATGTTGTGTGACGAGGGCCTCCCGTCGAGTAGACCGCTCGCGTGGTGCAAGTCTTTCGATTTGACGCCACTTCGGCGACTTGCGCGGCGATGGGCATGAGATGATGATGATGATTAGGACAACACAACACCCAGTCCCTGAGCAGAGAAAATCTCCGACCCAGCCGGGAATCGAACCCGGGCCCTTAGGATTGACTGTCGCGCTGACCACTCAGCTACCGGGGGCGGACAGGGGACTGATGACCTCAGATGTTTAGTCCCATAGTGCTCAGAGCCATTTGAACCATTTGAACCATGGAGATAAACGCCTGCTGAGAAAGCGTTTTCTGTAAATTCTTGCTGCTTTACGGGCATTACATAGGTTAAAAGTATATCTGCCAAGTCTCGTGACGAGTAACGTTCCGTCATTGACTAAGCGTTGTGCACTGTACACAGTAACAGCGGTGTGAGTGCGGCAGAGGTTAATGCGCCAGTACTGTGCATGTGGTCATCATATGATAAGTTGTGTACAGATGTCTGTCTGGTGGTCAGGTGTGTACGCTGCTTATCACCCGCTGCATGTTCCAGTGTACAACATACACCAGGGATATTAGCGAAAGCGTGGCATAACTCCATGCGCCATTGCAATACAAACACCGAGACTGGCGGTTGGCGCTTTGAACACGTACTTTGAACTTCGTTACTGTTACTCGGTGTGCGCTGTGTGTATCCCTGAGACAATAACAATGCATTTCCCAACACTGGTTCCTCATCTCAATATAATCAGTTATGGACCAACAATCACCAGATTAAATTTGATCCAAAATGCTTTGAGACACCCTGGAAGATGAGTTAGACCATAAACCGAAGTCGCCATTTGCCTTCGCTACTACTGAACCGTTTTCATACCACTAGTAAACGTAACGCTTTGATATTCGTGCGTCGTAATTGTGTCAAGCCGCACACCACTAATAATGTATTCCAATATTGCAGGAGCATTTTACCTACTCATCCGCATTAATTAACATCTTTCTGCCTGAAGGGCAAATTGCTACCCATCACACGAACAAGAAATTTTGTCCAAGCCATCCTGTATCCTCCTACAGTCTATCAACGACGATACGGTACTGTACACTATAGTATTAACAGCGAACATATTCTACATCTACATTTATACTCCACAAGCCACCCAACGGTGTGTGGCGGAGGGCACTTTAGGTGCCACTGTCATTACCTCCCTTTCCTGTTCCAGTCGCGTGTAGTTCGCGGGAAGAATGACTGCCGGAAAGCCTCCGTACGCGCTCCGAATCTCTCTGATTGTACATTCGTGATCTCCTCGGGAGGTATAAGTACGGGGAAGCAATATATTCGATTATCTCATCCAGAAGCGCACCCTCTCGAAACCTGGACAGCAAGCTACACCCGCGATGCAGTGCGCCTCTCTTGCAGAGTCTGCCACTTGAGTTTGCTAAACATCTCCGTAACGCTATCACGGTTACCAAATAACCCTGTGACGAAACGCGCCACTCTTCTTTGGATCTTCTCTATCTCCTCTGTCAACCCGACGGTACGGATGCCACACTGATGAGCAATACTCAAGTATAGGTCGAATGAGTGTTTTGTAAGCCACCTCCTTTGTTGATGAACTACATTTTCTAAGGACTCTCCCATTGAATCTCAACCTGGCACCCGCCTTACCAACAATTAATTTTATATGATCATTCCACTTCAAATCGTTCCGTACGCATACTCCCAAGTATTTTACAGAAGTAACTGCTACCAGTGTTTGTTCCGCTATCACATAATCATACAATAAAAGATCCTTCTTTCTATGTTTTCGCAATTGCCGTTCACCTTATGAGTCAGATAGTTTAATTAAATACACAGAGAACAAGACCTGTCCGAAAAACATTTTCCTGGGGCACTCCGACGATATTTTTGTCTCTTATGGAACACCGACGTCCAGGACAACGAGGTGGGTTCTATTAGTTTTCGAGACACAAATCTGGGAACCTGTTCCGTACGCTCGGACCTCGGGTAACAACCTGCAGCTCGACACTGAGTCGAAAGCTTTCCGAAGGAAAAATTATCGATGAAATTCAAGGCATTTTGGCTGCGTTAAAATGTTTAAGAAAATCGTCCAACGAAAACATGCTAGCGAAACTTCCATTTTTTCGCAACACACTTTCGTTAAAAGCTCACTGTTCACAACCTACTCGGACATTTTCTGAGTAGTCTTTGTTTTAACAGCAATATCAACATCTCAGCACTCCCATCATTCATAAAAATTCAAAAGCGGCTACCGTATTAATGCAAATGACTGCGTCATCGTTATTGCATACGTGTTGCCCGTAAGAAAAAATCATTATTCTGCCTTGTTCTTCTTATTCTTCAGAAGAACTGTTGCGTACGCGACTAAGCCGCCTCCTCGGCCTTTGCACTTGAGTCACGCTTCCTCACAGCTAATTGGGTATTCACATGCGTGCGCCACTATCACTGAGCGGCTTCAAATTCACTGCAGGTGTGCAGATTAGCGTATCAGATATCAAGAGACAAATGGGGGCTCTCAAAGCCTATTTCCTTTTGTACCAATTTTTAAATAGCTGTCATTCGACACTATAGGCCACAATTACGCCTTTGCGCAAGTGAGCGACCCAGTCTTTAGCAGGCGGTAATGTATGCCTCGCTGCAAAGTGGACAGATATAAAAGCACCTCCAAACTGGACGGACGGGTTCCGGGCCAAAACGAAAATGAGCGCGATCAACTCGTTAGCTGACTTACAAATAATTATACTGTAATGTTTCGGCCAACAGTCCGCCGGCACAACCAGCCCTCGGTTTTTCTTTTCTTTTTTATTTATTGCGGAAGTAAGCTGCTATTTGTGCACAACGATTATGTTATTGAGACATAATGTTTCATCACACCGACTAAGAGACGTGTAACCGCATAGCTGTGACACTCGATCAATCATTTGCATCAATATAAAAAAGGATCAAATACGTTTCACAGTGGGTCTGCACTATTACCATATGTTCCTCATCAAATTCTAACTGATTTTGTGCAAGACGAGTTGTCAGTCAAGATCATTACAGTAATATTTTCTGGAGCACTGTCTTTGCGTCTAACATGCGGTGGACATTGTCTTTGCGTCTACCATGAGCTGGACATTCGCACGACCAAATATACTGTAGCACAAACAGATATATTATAGTACAAACAAGAGGAACCGAGAGAGAGAGAGAGAGAAAGAATAAGATACCGAAGTTATATCTTTACGATAAATAAATATCGTGTGACTAGGGCCTCCCGTCGGGTAGACCGTTCGCCTGGTGCAAGTCTTTCGATTTGGCGCCACTTCGGCGACTTGAGCATCGATGGGGATGAAATGATGATGATGACAACACAACATCCAGCCCCCGAGCGGAGAAAATCTCCGACCCAGCCGGGGATCGAACGCGGTCCGTTACGATTGACCTTCTGTCGCGCTGACCAGTCAGCTACCGGGGGCGGACTACTTTACGATGAAATGCATAGAATAACATTTGATACATTTTATTTTACGAAACAATAACCAACGGGAGTTAGTATCTCCCAAATTTTCCCCGAATTTTTTATCCTATGGCTTTGAAACAATGTCTGTCGAATACACTGACGGAAAAAATTGCAACATCAAAAAATAATTAATGTAGAGTAATGAAATTTCGGGAATACATTTGTCTAAGGTAACATATTTAAGTAATTAATCCTGCAAAAAAAAATGGCTCTGAGCACTATGGGACTTAACTGCTGAGGTCATCAGTCCCCTAGAACTTAGAACTACTTAAACCTAACTAACCTAAGGACATCACACACATCCATGCCCGAGGCAGGATTCGAACCTGCGACCGCAGCGGTCGCGCGGTTGCAGACTGAAGCGCCTAGAACCGCTTGGCCACCACGGTCGGCAATCCTGCAAGAGTTCAGGTTAATGGGAGCTCGAGATAAACCATTGCAGATCTGAAATTCTGGTTCATTAATAACCGGTGTAACCACCAGACTGTTAAATACAATCGTAAAAACTTGCATAGGTGCGGGACGTCAGTTTGTGCTATGGAGTTCCATACCAGTTGCACTTGCTGGAGCGATACAAGGACGGTTATTGCTGTTAGTGGGTGACACCTGGAGTTGCCGTCTGATGAGGTTCCATATGTGCTCGATTGGAGACAGATCTGATGATCGAGCAGGTCAAGGCACCATTCTCGTGATCACCTCTGTCAGCAATCATGTACAGTGGCCACATTCCTGAAACGTCTTCCTGCAATATGCAGAAGGAACATGCAGCTCCTTGTAGCCCTATTACACGACCTCGTTCAAACTTAATGATGCCTTCGCAACGGCGTCTTTGTCGCCTTAAAGTCATTCTTCACTGACATCAACTCGCCACGACCAGTGTCGAAGGTAATTAATGTTCACGACCGTTACTGCGTAAAGCAAACCTTATTTGCACCCTCATAGGCGAGCTACTAGCGCCATTCTCATGCGACCGGCGAGATATTTCAGTAGGCATCATGTTTCAGATGTAGAAACAAGCTTACCGACTTTAGCGTACGTCGCAAACTCCTTCTTGGTGTCGCGATTTTTTTCCGTCGATGTATATCTGACACGCTGCAAAGAAACGTTTATGGTCAGATGGCAATGAACGTTCATCCTTTTTTTTCATATTCTTTTGTGCACGATGGAGAAATCGCATTATTACGGAATAAGTCTGGCATCATCAGTAGCAATCACTATTCTCATGTACCCGACTCCTTAGCCGAGGTCGCTAACGCACGCTTATGTGGGGACGTTCGACTCGGGGGAAAGCCTTTTAGAAACTAGAGCTGGATGAAACTGTCACTGCCAAATACACACACGGCGCAACTCTCACATATGTGATAGGAAGGGGGCCAGTGCGCACAGAAGAAGAACAGCGCTACCGACAGGTGACAGAACTCAACCCGTGGGAAATCCCAGCCAACAGTGTCAAATACACCTGACAGGCGACACTGAATGTACAGACAGGACTCAACGACTGGTCTCTTTTACCCACAAAAGAGCGCCGCATAAATGATGAAGATAGTGACTTGGCATACACTTGAAGATAGATGCAACACTCACGCGAAACTTCATTTACAATGGATCAAGGACCAGTGTCACGTGAAGAATGTAGAAATATGTTTCTGTCACCCATGTATCGGTCCCGCAGGGCCGCAGAAGACATTATTAGGGTAAATGCAACAAGCACAGAGGCATTTAAAAAGTCATTCTTCCCGCCATACATAGGAAGAAACCACAACATGTGGTAGAGTGGTACGTACCCTCTGGCAAGCTCTTCATGTTGACTTAAGAAGTAAATTTGTATACTGGTGAGGAAAATCTTTCGCATGATGTATCACTGCCAAGTAATGTAGCCCGATGGCATTAGAACCATACATAGAGAGGACTGCTGCGATATACGAGCAGAAGATAACTGAAAGGAATACGCAACGAGACAAATAGAAATGACAATTGTATTCAGGAACAATAATTATACAGAAGTCACCTCGATTTATGTCTCCTGGACATCACAAGAAGCAACGCAAGGTTCTTAATATGGGGTGTGATCATCATAGATGGCAGTGCATGTTCTGCAAAGTGGTCCCATGCAAGCCACAAAGCATATGGTTGATAAGGATTTCTTGTGATAGGGCGATTCATTCCTCCTCCAGCGGGGTTGGCAACTCTCGCATGATGGTTGGTGCATGGGGAAGTTAAAAGAAAACGTCTCCCCAACGCATTCCAAACGTACTCTATGGGATTTAAGTCGGGCTTACAGAAGGCCAGTCCATTCGCCGAATATCTTCTCGTTCGAAGAGCTCCTCCACCTCCGCTGATCGAATTTCTTTCCCTGTCATAACTGGTGCAATGAATGGCATGTGTATCAGATACTGATTTCACAAGCAAGGTAATTCCTTTTAGTACATTTACAGCTCCCTTTGTGAAACGAATCTATAAACAATTGTAAGGGCTATCAAGCACTCATAAACAGTATTTAAACACCTGTTTATAGCATTATTTTTTTCCTCTTTTCTAAAATT
This sequence comes from Schistocerca nitens, assembly GCF_023898315.1. Taxonomy (NCBI): domain Eukaryota; kingdom Metazoa; phylum Arthropoda; class Insecta; order Orthoptera; family Acrididae; genus Schistocerca; species Schistocerca nitens. The sequence goes on from NC_064615.1 coordinate 938,677,647, forward strand.
GTTTCTGATTCGCAAGAAATGCTAATGTGCAAGTACTATAGCCTGGTCTTCAAGCGCAAATACACTCATAGATGGCAAAAAACAGAACACCTTGAACGAATAGAGCTAGGACGTTCACATTCGCAGCACATGCATATTAGTATGTTCTGTAGAAAGATAAGCATTTGAACTATGTCCGCCCGCAGGTTCGAGGTCAACATCGGTATCACGGCACAACAAACCCTACCGGTAAAACGTGCCAGAGACTCTCGTTTTCGCTATAGGCCGAAGGTAATGGATCAGTATGAGTTGAGCAGACGTGCAGGATGCCTCGCAGACGTATGCACGAACTGTACCGTCAAATCAGCGAATTTGAGAGATGGCGCATTATTGACATGAGAGAATGTGATGCACCCATCCGGGAAATTGCTACTCGTGTGGGACGAAGTGTTTCGGCACAGCAACATGTGTGTGCAGAATGGTTCACGGGAGACCGTAGAACACAAGGTCGCAGCGCCCAACTCTCTTCTCCCCCCCCCCCCCCCCCCCATCGAATCGATCTCATCCGAATGGCATTGCAGGATGATTCGCATCCTCCTCGGTTCTGGCGCAACAGTGGAACAATGTAACACGTGTTAAAGTATCAGGGACGACAGTGCGTCGTCGTTTATTGCGCCATGGGTCACGTGCGCGTCGTCCATTTCTCCGCCTACCTTTGACGAACGTGCAGAAACATGCTAGGCGGCAATGGTATTTGTAACGACGTGACTGGGGACAGGAATGACATCAGATAGTGTTATCGGGCGAATCCATCTCCTCTTTTGTTTGAAAATGATGGCCGCAGTTCGGGTCGCCGCAGACAGGGTGAGCGCCATCACAGTGACTGCATTCGCACAAGACATACAGCGCCAACTCAAGACCTTATGCTGTGGGGTGCTATTGGATACAACCACAAATCACAATTGGTTCGTATCCAGGGCACTGTGACCACTGCGACCTACGTGAATCACATCCTGCGACCTGTAGCCATACCTTTCCTGCGCAGCACCCCAGAAACTATTTTTCAGCAAGATAATGCACGACCACATGCCTTCTTGTTGTCACAGAATGTCAGCCTTTTGCCCTGGCCTGTCAGACCGCCAGACCTGTCGCCAATTGAAAGTGTGAGTGATGTGGTGAAACGGGTGAAGCGCTGAGACTCAGTGCCAACCGCCACAGATGAACTTAAGAACCGGGTGATTGCAGTATGGATGGCTATACCACAGAACGCTGTTCACACGTCATAAGCGTCGAAGTCATCACGCATAGAACAAATTATCAGGGCTCATGGCCGAGCCTGTGCCTGTTAAGCAGCCCGACACATGACGAACAGAGGTGACTGAAATGCTTATCATATCTGCAGAACATACTAATGTAAATGTCCTGCGAATATGAACGCCCTACTTTTAGTCGTTCAAGTATCTGTTTTTTTTTCTGAACATGAGGGCGTGTAGTATATTTGCAAACTGATATTAATGAAACTGGAAAAATTTATAATTTTCAAATAGGTAAACCTTGGCCTGGAAAGACTCAGTCCAAATATTTGTTTGTACGATGTAATGAATAATTAATGAACCACGTATTTGCTAAAGTTGTGGGATAGGCGCATTAATGCGTGGAAATCATGACAACAGCAACTACATCTTTCTCATTTGGTGCTGCATTTCCGTAAGGCTTATCCTCTGTTTGCAGCATGTAATCTTTTCCCAGATAAAACGTATTCCACCATGCGGAATACATGGGACTGGCTGTTTGTGTTGTCCTCATCATTTCGTCATTATCATCATCATTGGTGATAGTGGCTAGATTTGACTGCAAAAAAATTGACTGTTTAAAAATTTGGACTTTGTACGGGCACTGATGACAGCACAGTCGAGCTATCCACAAACCAAACATCATCACATCACATCGGAATCCACAATGGACGGCGTTGTTACGTAAGGGCCGTTGAGAAATCCACGACAGTAACGCAAATAGGCTGTGAACGTGTGGGCAGGCATAATCAGCGAACGATTAATGGACCAGTATCTGCTGCTTCCCACCTTCAATGTACGCTGTGTTTCTGAACGACATACGCCAAAGTTGTTAGAAGGTAGCCTGTTTGACTTTCGTGGTCGCGTGCGACTCCAGTACAATATAATGGAGCCATGCCATCTTTGCATTTGTTCCTTGTGAACATCTGCTTCAGACTTTCCTTACAGGGTTGACAGTTCGCGGTTTTCTAGTTCACCTGATCGACACATGTCGAAAGCCTATTTGAGTAAGAGCTTCCACCGCCTATGACATTGTTCAAACAACGTGACGGTTGACCAGTGGCGTATACAGAAAAACCTGAAGGAGGGGGCAGTAAAGATATTTTGAGCTACCTTTACTTTTACCGTAATAAAAAATAATCAAGTCAAATGCAAAGTTTAAGAAAGTTTTGTTTAAACTGATTATACACACATACAAGACGTTGAATTACTATTATTAATAAATCAGCTGATCACTCTCACTCTTGACTATTCTTCAAATTTGCACTTGCTACTACTAGGACTTTTCACTTATCCACACTTCAGTCTTAATATTTCTGCTTCTGAATGTAAACTAGCTTCCTAATCGGCGAATAGTCCGTATTTATAGCGCTACGTATCGAAGGTTCTCTGTACAGGAAAACAGTAGAATATTTGCGACTTTTCTCGAACAAATGCCAGACAGAATAACGTATCGAGATCACTACAATGTCCGCGACTTTTCTCGTATGTATGTGTTAGCTATCTATGTGCCAGACAGAAACGTATAAAATACGATGACGCGGACACGCCTACTACACAGGAAAGTACAACTACTCGATAACTCGATTCAGTCGAGTCGACTGACAAAAGAAACGAACGGACAGCGTGCGGGCTGACTGGCAATGCGCGCGACCCCATATGTATCCGCCACCGCGGTTGGCAGAGCTTCATGCAACGATTGCATGCCCACACAGAAGCCGTGGGTTTCACACTAAACAACGGTTGTGAACGTATCACCATGTTCAGTTTTCGCAGATAAACAGAACTACCTTAAAAACGCACTAACCTGGATTTTTATCGTCAGCAGACCACGGGCATCTTTGAAATTTCTCATTTTCACTGATCATTTCAACTCTGTCCCTTCTAGATCAGGGTTACAAACTGTCACCCCCAAAAGACTGTATCCTCGTGAGGGAAACCCCTGAATTTATTCTGAACTAAAATTAGAAGCAAGTAATCCAACAGATATGGAAAATTTAGGTCGATTTTACGAACAGACGCAAATATCTGCGAAACGATAGCGAAAGCATATTGAACACGTTTCTGGGAGTATAATGATGTAAGTGGCCAGCCGAATTATGTTCAGAAGACACGTTAATTGATCTAAATGGTACTCAATAACTAACCATACTCCGACGATTCCAGTTTAACAAAAGATTTTGTTCTTCACCCTACTGGTACTTGTCATACGAATGAGTGTTCCACAATGAATTTTATAATGAACGAGCACGAGAACAGTAATTTATAGGAACATGAACGGTATTTTGTTTGTTCGTTTCTTGTCCAACGCCCAATCATGTTTCCCAAAAGCGGCAACGCACTGTGAGCTACGACATACAACTAAAAAGTTTCACGCTAAAATTCTATACTTGTGTCTTCTTCCGACGCGGGTGCGCTACGTCTTTTGACAATCCAGTTCTCAAGTGTTATGTTCAAATATTAATCGAATCACGAGAATAAGTTTTCTGCACGACTGCACCGCAACGCACCGCATCACTGCTCGTAACAAAGAGCTATGAAAGCGGGCGGCCTGAACGCTGCTTCCCTGTAGCCTATATTTGGCGGTCAGCGATAACGTTCCTTATTCTTTCATCAGTTGGATGTAGTTTGACTTGTTATCGCGTACCTATCGTCGATAGCTAGCCAGACTCATTATGAAAGAATAACAAATAAAAATATGTAAGTAATTTTAAGTCGAAATATTACGGTTAAGGAATGGTACGTGACTAACGTGACCGTTAAGTTCCGCTTTGTGCGAAACAGTCCCGATTTCAGGCTGTCTGTGCCTTTTTTCCCAGCCAGGGAAAAACTGTCCCGCTTTTGCAAACAGACCAAACGATAATTGATTAGACGTACCCCTACACCTGCCTACATTCATTACATTCGAAATGTGCGGGTGACGGCGGAAACGTGAGAGGCATGGAGAAGAGAGAGCAAAGTAGCGCACCTGTCGAAAGAGCCTTTTGTCTAATGGTTGAGATATGGACAAGTGACTCGCCGGCCGCGGTGGCCGAGAGGGTTCTTGGCGCTTCAGTCCGGAACCACGAGGCTGCTACGGTCGCAGGTTCGAATCTGCCTCGGGCATGGATGTGTGTGATGTCCTTAGGTTAGTTAGGTTTAATTAGTTCTAAGTATAGGGGACTGTTGACCTCAGATGTTAAGTCCCATAGTGCTTAGAGCCATTTTGAAAAGTGACAAAACACCGTTAAGTGTCGCAGTTTTGAAAGCCATTCTGATTACCAAGACTAATATCAACAAATTGTGTGATAGGCTCCATTCCTACTTGAAAACTAGACTCGACATTTTTCAATTGGTTTCCGCCGCCAACAAATATAAAACAAATTCTTCTGCAACTGCAATCTAATATGGATTAATTCAAATTATATGTAATAATACGTCGTTAGCATGTCCTTGTTTTTGAATAAATTGTAAATAGTGAAATTAATTTTTTTACTGATTCTGCAAGCAACATGCTCTGACAATAAAAAGGTCGCCTTATACATGACTGTTCAATACCAGTTATCTAGATGCTTAGTGGTCATGTCTGTAGCGCTGTTAAGTTATACTCTTACAATTGAAGAGTAGAGGTATTTTATATAAATATTTTTCAGTGGTTTATTTTACGGGAGTCACATGCGAATTGAAGTCAGTTCGTTCTAGGATACTGCAGACATGAAGTTTCAAGTCTGTTTTCCCTAAGATTGAGCCGCGTTCGGCTCGCGTTCATGCCGTTTGTTATTTGGCATTTTGTCACATCGAGTGGCGTCTTGTTTCTTCCTTACTTACTGGGGTAACGAAATTGCTGGCTTGCCTCCTTGAGTAGCAACAGCAGCGCTTATCGATACTAGTAATGTCGTACTATCTTTGGTGTGACCGCTAGCATTTCCAAGTGGTGGTGGTACGTGTGGTAGTCAGAAAGGAAGTCTCCGTGGCGTGGGGCCAGGCCGGGACCGCTGGCGGCGTGCACGTCCTGTCTGATCGTGAGGCGCTAGCTGCGAGAGCGACAAAGTTCGTTGCCCACCGAACCTGGGCGTTGAAGTTAAGTGATCAGTTAACTGTTATAAAACCTCAACTATTGTGACATCTCTTGGTTCATTAGCAGGTTGTTGCTTCCTGGGCCGTTCGGGCTAGCACCAACGTATGATGTGTTGGAATCGGTGAAATCTTGCAGCTGTCTTCCTATATTGCGATTAATTATTAAATTGACTGTTACTTACCAGTGAAGTGCACCAGCGGTATTTTCTGCCCTGCGGCCGTTAACGCCCCAGTTACCTGCCCTGATCGTTAACGTAGTTTTCCGGCAGTGTGCCTTTCCTCATCGTGTTGATACTATCCGGCACGGCGTGTAGTTCCACAGCCTTTTAAGTTGTTTGGTTCGTGTTTTGCTTAGAGTGGTTATTGTTCCCTTGGCTGTTATTAGACGCCAATTTCTGAAGACGAAGTGCTGTTCGTATCCTCATCCTCACCTGATATTTTCCATCGTTGTGCCGTTGGTCGAACAGAAGGGAATTGGTTAAATTGTTGGTCGGTCCTTGGGCCGTCCCTAGTTTCGGTTGCCATCTGATTACTTAACTTCAATTCTTGGCTGCCTGTCTCACCTCACCTTACGTTTGAGCTACCTTCTCAGGCAGTCGGTTGGAAAACTTCTGAGCACCAGTTGTTCTGTTTGTTTTAGACTGTGATTTTCATTTGAGTTTGAAGTGTTGTGCTTGGCTATTGGCCATGTATTAATTCAGTTCTTTTATATTTTACATAAAGGCCTTAAGCCATGTGAAATTAAAATTTTGATTTTATTTTAAAAAAAATATTTTTTCCTTAAAATTTGTTCTGTCTGAAATTGTTGTAATCCAGGCCCCAAGCCGTTAGTTGTTCGATCTGTTACGTGTGGCCTTGAGCCGAGGATTTACGTGAACCCCTTTTAATAAGGCCTGCAGCCCTGTATATTCATTAAAGGAGAATTTTTTATGGGAAGGAAGGGGTTTATTTTAAATTGTTTGTCTCACTTGTTGTTCAGGCCTTCAGCCGTTCTTTCAAATTTGTTTGTGGCCTTCAGCCGTGCAGTAAGTTATTATTTCAGTAATAAGGCTTTCAGCCGTTCTGTTGTAAACTTAAAAAGAAATTTCTTGGTTAGAAAAAAATTGTTTATTAATGTGTTTTAATTATAGTTGTCCTTCAGACGTGTAGTGTAGGTCTTCAGCTGCTAATTGTTTTCAGCTGCATGTTTTTTTAAAGAATATTTTTTATCTTCTATTTTTAATTACTTTTGATTTTTAAGCGAGGCCTTAGCCGTTTTTGTTTTGATGTGGTTTTGGGCCTTCAGCCTAGAAAGCATCTCAAGTTTTCTTTAACTAGGCCTTCAGTATTATTGTCTAATTGAGATCTTTTAAAGAAATGTGTAAATAAGTGGTTCTTAGAAAAGATAAAGTTGTGTGTTTGTTTGTGCAACTCGCAGTAAGTGTTTACGGCCCCATCCACAATTATAACCTTATCCTGTGCGCTCTCTGAGTACTTACCAACCGGGTTTCAAAGATACTTACAACATTAAGGTAATCGTCATTTTTTGCGATTAAATGCTGTTTAAGGCGTGACTATTCCAAACGGAGAGAGATAACTGTGAGGAAATTGTGATACAGTACGGTCAGAATGACGCTAGCGAGAGATCTGCACGTATACCTCGGAGTGGGAGGCTGGAGTGCCATGCGAGACTGATTTTAGTGTTAACTTTTTATCGTCACAAGAAACACAGTGCTGTATCAAGACAGGCTCAGGGGGAAGAACAGCAAGAACAACATTATATCTAGCGACGTATTTATACTAAGCAACGGCAGAATTGGATTTCATACTCTGATTCTAAAAATGGCAGCAGCGTGGGTTCCCTTTCTGGCTGCTTTGCCTGCGACTGGTACCGCCCCCGTTCCACAGGCGTGAACGGTACGCCTGCGGCCTCTCACCACCTTACAAGCTGCGGTTCTCACCTTTCTGGAGCGGCTCCACTTTGCCGGGAAACAAAGAGCCGCCTCCAGTTTTACAGGTGATCCATCCTCGTTAGGCGGCGCTCGAGGATCTCGCAGACAGTCCGACACGTTTACACCTCCCTCCTGCCAAAGGCCGAACGGTAATCATCACACCTCTTTACCTGTTGCCTGCTGGCGGAAGGGTTTCGGATACTGCCGCACCAATGCCCAATGAAGGCCTCGTGTCGAAGCAGGCATAGGTCCTTTTTTATTACCCCAGACAGGGGGCTCAACGCACGTTTAGAAATTCATATCACATACTCTAAAGGCTCGTTTAAGGAGGGAGGAACTGTGTGATGGACACTACCGCCATCTCCTTGACCAAAAGGAACACGGGCGTCCGCAGGAGCCCGTCCAGGTCTACTATGAGCAGTGGGCGGGATGGATTTCCAACAGAGCCCATGCAGGGTAAACTCCAAACATTTCAGACGAAAATGACACATATGAAGATGCTATGTTTTCTCACACATATCAGAAAGAACACATACCATCTTCATATAGTTACGGGTAATCGGCCATTGACCTTCTTCTGTGCAGATGCACACGTATTGACCAAACTCTCACGGGACTCGGTAAGATTGTCTGCCGCCAGTAATGAGTGTAATGGGCAGGGGCACTACGAATGTAGTGTTTGGATATTAAGTTGGGAGTGTGGGTCTCACGGGGAGCGTGCAAGGGATAAACCACTGCAGTCGCACTATGCTCTCAGCCCTCGGTGGCTCAGATGGATAGAACGTCTGTCATATAAACAGGAGATCCCGAGCTCGAGTCCCGGTCAGGGCACACGTTTTCAACTGTCACCGTTGATGTATATCAACGCCTGTCGACAGCGTAGAGTCTTGATTTAATTATCATTTCAAAATGACATATTGTTTATTTGTGACTTGCAAAGCATTTAATACTACACTATCCGCGAAGAGGCCAGAAATGTGTCGAAGAAGGCAACAATGTGATGAACACTGCTACATCAATGCCCGCCCAGCTAGCCGCGCGGTCTAACGCGTTGCTTCCCGAACGGGAATGCATGCTGGACCCCAGCACGAATCCGCCCAGCGGATCAGTATCGGGTCTCGCGGTTCTAGGCGCGCAGTCCGGAACCGTGCGACTGCTACGGTCGCAGGTTCGAATCCTGCCTCGGGCATGGATGTGTGTGATGTCCGTAGGTTAGTTAGGTTTAAGTAGTTCTAAGTTCTAGGGGACTGATGACCACAGCAGTTGAGTCCTATAGTGCTCAGAGCCATTTTTTTTTTTTTATCAGTATCGAGGTCCGGTGTCCGGCCAGCCTGTGGATGGTTTTTAAGGCGGTTTTCCATCTGCCTCGGCGAATGCGGGCTGGTTCCCCTTAATCCCCTCAGTTACACTATGTCGGCGGTTGCTGCTCAAACACTGTCTCCATGTACGCCTACACCATACTTACTCAACCACGCAAACATTTGGGATTACACTAATTTGGTATGAGACTTTCCCTGAGGGGAGGAGGGAACGTCCACTGGGGGCCGAACCGCACAGTAACCCTGGGTTCGGTGTGGGGCGGCGGTGGGGCGGGTGGACTGCTGTAGTCTGTTGTGGGGCTCTGAACCACTGAGGGCTGCGGCCGGGAAGAATCCTGTCCGTCGTTTCTAGGTCCCCGTTTCAATACACAATACACACACACTGCATCAAATTTGTTTAAATTATTTATAAATAAACTCATATTTGCATGCCATATCTACCATGGCAAATAGAAAATTTATCGGCTTGCCAGTGAAAGATCGTCTTAAAAAAAAAAATTACTTAACAGTCAACGTGGTCGCAAAATATATCACTGTAATTTCTCCAACGTCCTTCCAGTGGCTGGGTTTCACCTTTGCGCTCTTCTCGAAGGTCTTTAAAACACCTACCTAGAGCGACTATAATCAGTTCTTTGGACTCAAAACATTCTCTGCCAGAAGCATTCTTATAAATGGAAAATAAGATAGTGCCAAATTAGGTGAACAGGACGATATTGCAACAGTTCGTTTTTCAAATCCCTCAGTATCACCTGTGCCAAAGCCCTTTTTTGGACAGGTGGATCGCCTTTATGAAATATAACTAGGAGTAGCAGCAGTAATACACTCCTGGAAAATGGAAAAAAGAACACATTGACACCGGTGTGTCAGATCCACCATACTTGCTCCGGACACTGCGAGAGGGCTGTACAAGCAATGATCACACGCACGGCACAGCGGACACACAAGGAACCGCGGTGTTGGCCGTCGAATGGCGCTAGCTGCGCAGCATTTGTGCACCGCCGCCGTCAGTGTCAGCCAGTTTGCCGTGGCATACGGAGCTCCATCGCAGTCTTTAACACTGGTAGCATGCCGCGACAGCGTGGACGTGAACCGTATGTGCAGTTGACGGACTTTGAGCGAGGACGTATAGTGGGCATGCGGGAGGCCGGGTGGACGTACCGCCGAATTGCTCAACACGTGGGGCGTGAGGTCTCCACATTACATCGATGTTGTCGCCAGTGGTCGGCGGAAGGTGCACGTGCCCGTCGACCTGGGACCGGACCGCAGCGACGCACGGATGCACGCCAAGACCGTAGGATCCTACGCAGTGCCGTAGGGGACCGCACCGCCACTTCCCAGCAAATTAGGGACACTGTTGCTCCTGGGGTATCGGCGAGGACCATTCGCAACCGTCTCCATGAAGCTGGGCTACGGTCCCGCACACCGTTAGGCCGTCTTCCGCTCACGCCCCAACATCGTGCAGGCCGCCTCCAGTGGTGTCGCGACAGGCGTGAATGGAGGGACGAATGGAGACGTGTCGTCTTCAGCGATGAGAGTCGCTTCTGCCTTGGTGCCAATGATGGTCGTATGCGTGTTTGGCGCCGTGCAGGTGAGCGCCACAATCAGGACTGCATACGACCGAGGCACACAGGGCCAACACCCGGCATCATGGTGTGGGGAGCGATCTCCTACACTGGCCGTACACCACTGGTGATCGTCGAGGGGGCACTGAATAGTGCACGGTACATCCAAACCGTCATCGAACCCATCGTTCTACCATTCCTAGACCGGCAAGGGAACTTGCTGTTCCAACAGGACAATGCACGTACGCATGTATCCCGTGCCACCCAACGTGCTCTAGAAGGTGTAAGTCAACTACCCTGGCCAGCAAGATCTCCGGATCTGTCCCCCATTGAGCATGTTTGGGACTGGATGAAGCGTCGTCTCACGCGGTCTACACGTCCAGCACGAACGCTGGTCCAACTGAGGCGCCAGGTGGAAATGGCATGGCAAGCCGTTCCACAGGACTACATCCAGCATCTCTACGATCGTCTCCATGGGAGAATAGCAGCCTGCATTGCTGCGAAAGGTGGATATACACTGTACTAGTGCCGACATTGTGCATGCTCTGTTGCCTGTGTCTATGTGCCTGTGGTTCTGTCAGTGTGATCATGTGATGTATCTGACCCCAGGAATGTGTCAATAAAGTTTCCCCTTCCTGGGACAATGAATTCACGGTGTTCTTATTTCAATTTCCAGGAGTGTAACAATAACAGTGGTTACATTTATCTGTAGGTCTCTTTTACAAAGCTATTGGACATATCTTGGTATAACCATATGAGAACAACAAAAATATAGTAATTCAAATATAGAGACATTTACATACTTACAGCTCTAGTACAACACGGATGAGACAGGTAGACGGTGGAGGCCTTACAGCAGCAGTCATCCCGGCCTTTGCTCTAGTAATTTAGGGAAACTAAAGAAAATGTAAATCAGGATGGCCAGAATACAAGGGCACTCTCTTTAGAAAGTGCTGCATTATTCGGTTGGTCCCTAATGTACAATTCTGTTTTACAAATAAGTTATTCGGTAATGTAAAAGACTCATGCTACACTGTTCGTTCGTTTCCCACTACCAGTAATTTTCATGTCATGTGTAATCCGTCCGTCTGCTCAAGAAATTTTTCGTGCCTCACGACACGAAGAGATGCATAGGTTGACGCTTTACAACGTAATTAACCTCTTTTATATTCCAGAAATCACTGGAAAACCTCTTGAATGCCTGAAACCGATTTTGCATTGTGGCCTTTTAAGAAGTTTTATAAATTAATTTTTGTACCATATCTTAACGATGACATAGGCTCAGGCTAAATATTAATCAAGGATTCAAACAAGAATGTTCGCTTTTACCTACACTTTACGACAACTACAGATAAAATGCTTCAGAAATGGAAACAGAATAACCTGTAAGTTACAAATCTTTCAAACAATAATGTTTTTTTGTGATGTGTGTAATTAACTGCTTCAGAAGATTTCCTGCAGGAAACAGAACATTTAAAGGTCACAATATGAAAACCTGAATAAAATGAAAGCTATGGCAATAATAATCAACTGCAATAGAGAAGTTGTTACCGATAATGAAACAGTGGAACGAACAAATCCATCAAAGTGTTTGGGGAGTGACATACAAGCTTGCATACACAGAAAAGCACGGTACAGTCAGGAAAAATGAAAAATTAATACTGTAAATGGGTGGATAAAATTATATCTGTGGTAAAAGGTGAGAAAAGGGCTAAGAATAAGTTACATCATGTGGTGCGAAATTTTGCGTTACTGTGTGTCAGTAAAGCAAGTATTTTCAGAAAATGTGAGGAAAATAAAGTAGGAGTAGCAAAAATTAAGTTTACAGAATCTGCATGATACAGAAGTTTGATAGAATAAATTAGAAGTGTTCAAATACGAAAATCATTTGGTGTTACAAATTACGTTGTGAAAGAACAGAACCTGTTCAAACACGTAACGAGAATTACCGCAGAGAAACTACAACTGCAAACATTCCTACAGAAATGAAAAATCCAGGGAAAAAGAGTAGCTCTCCTCCTCACACAAGACAGAGGCTTCAGCCAAACTCTGACAGGGAAGGAGACGAACATGCAGTAGAAGATGCAGAAATTCGCTTAAAGATGGCTCAGTGCGTTCTGAATATCTCATCTACTCATAAGCGCAGCGAAAATAACGCATTTGCTCTTAATGATTCTTCTTACGAAACTGCCAATATTTCATGGGAAAAACATTTCGTATTTATTTCTATAGTATGTACAGAAGCGTAGAGAAAACGTCATTCCACCATGTCGGTATACATGTACGCTACTGGCCATTAAAATTGCTACACCAAGAAGAAATGCAGATGATAAACGGGTATTCATTCGACAAATATATTATACTAGAACTGACGTGTGATTACATTTTCATGCAATTTGGGTGCATAGATCCTGAGAAATCAGTACCCAGAACAACCACCTCTGGCCGTAATAACGGCCTTGATACGCCTGGGCATTGAGTCAAACAGAGCTTGGATGGCGTGTACAGATACAGCTGCCCAAGCAGCTTCAACACGATACCACAATTGATCATGAGTAGTGACTGGCGTATTGGGACGAGCCAGCTGCTCGGACACCATTGACCAGACGTTTTCAATTGGTGAGAGATCTGGAGAATATACTGGCCAGGACAGCACTCGAACATTTCCTGTATCCAGAAAGGCACGTACAGGACCTTCAACATGCAGTCGTGCATTATGCTGCTGAAATGTAGGGTTTCGCAGGAATCGAATGAAGGGTAGACCCACGGGTCGTAAGACATCTTAAATGTAACGTCCACTATTCAAAGTGCCGTCAATGTGAACAAGAGGTGACTGAGTCGTGTAACCAAAGGCACCCCATACCATCACGCCGGGTGATATGCCAGTATGGCGATGATGAATACACCGTTCCCATGTGCGTTCACCGCGATGTCGCCAAACACGGATGCGACCATCATGGTGCAGTAAACAGAAGTTAGATTCAGCCGAAATAATGACGTTTTGCCATTCGTGCACCCAGGTTCGTCGTTGAGTACACCATCGCAGGCGCTCCTGTCTGTGATGCAGCGTCAAGGGTAACCGCAGCCGTGGTCTCCGAGCTGATAGCCCATGCTGCTGCAAACGTCGTCTAACTGTTCGTGCAGATGGTTGTTGTCTTGCAACGTCCCCATCTGTTGACTCAGGGATCGAGACGTGGCTGCACGATCCGTTACAGCCATGCGGATAAGATGCCTGTTATCTCGGCTGCTAGTGATACGAGGCCGTTGGGATTACCAGCACGGCGTTCCGTATTACCTTCCTGAACCGACCGATTCCATATTCTGGTAACAGTCGTTGGATCTCGAACGATGCGGACAGCAATGTCGCGATACGATAAACCGCAATCGCGATAGGCTACAATCCGACCTTTATCAAAGTCCGAAACGTGATGGTACGCATTTCTCCTCCTTACACGAGGCATCACAACAACGTTTCACCAGACAACGCCGGTCAACTGCTGTTTGTGTATGAGAAATCGGTTGGAAACTTTCCTCATGTCAGCACGTTGTAGGTGTCGCCACCGGCGCCAACCTTGTGTGAATGCTCTGAAAAGCTAATCATTTGCATATCACAGCATCTTCTTCCTGTCGGTTAAATTTCGCGGCTGTAGCACGTCATCTTCGTGGTGTGGCAATTTTAATGGCCAGTAGTGTACTTGCTGTGGAATGTGAGTTCGATTCTTGTAACGCCCAGTAAATTAAATTAGCGCCATAACTGCACTCATGTGCTACAAGAAAGAGTGCGTATTTTCCCTGTCTCGTTACATTGCTCATTAACGCCACAGCAAGAAGCGCGCCGAGTGGATGCACACTACAGCCGGAGGGCTTAATGTGGCTGTAGCCTTGACGGCCGCTGAGTCCCGCAGCGAATGACCGTAACACGGAATTGGGGAGCGCCTCGCCGCTGACAACCAGTCCTGGGAGTCGCCGGCTCGCTGATCGCGCAGCGACATTGTAAACAGGTTAGGCCGACTCGTCTCAGCAGATGATATCAAAAATAAGCTCTTGTCGAAGCTCGAGATTAGTGCCTGGACCCGAGCGAGCGATCCCGTCTCTCACATGTCTTAAGAGATGCTATCGTGCCTCGCAATTAACACAAAATTTTACGGCGTCCTATTCACAGTTGTACAAAGGAAAGGAAAACACCCTTCAGTCCCGTGTGTCAACGAAGCTAATAGAATACAAACTCTGTCCTGTTCTCTCATTCATTACGTCCAGTATATCTTAAAAGTGAGAGAGATTAACAATATTCAAATTAAGCGCATATAAATTATGGTAATTCAACAGCACACAATTTCGTATCATCGCTTTGATACATCGACATACGAAATATGTCATCTTGTGAGCATACTTTCTGTAGTTATTCCGAGGATCCAATATTTTAATGATTTCACGGAAATGTTATTAGTAGAAAAAAACTTCATTCATAATTTATATTCTATTCGTTCCCCTTTAGAAAATTCTGGTGTCTACAAAATTGTCTGCGATACTTGCTCCTCTTACTGTATAGGATAAACTGGACGTGCCTTCACTACCAGACATAAAGAACACTTGCTAAGAAAAAATGGCACTATCCTCCAATATCTGTCTTTTGCCGACCATCTTCTTATTACAGGTCATTGACCTAAAGCCATCTGTGATAGCAACATTTTGCGCACCGAAAAGAAAGGGCGAAGACTAGATATTCTAGAAGAATTAGAGATTTTCAAACATCTTCCTCGAAAGGATAGCCTCATCCTTAACGAACAGCTACAGCTACGTAACAAAAATTTTTTCAACGGTATAAAGCCGTTGCTCGATATTTCACTTCGGGTCTCCTTGTGCAGGTTGCCGAAATATTCTTTTCCTTCTAAGGTAGTCCTATGTTTTCTAATTATCAAGTGTATTTCACGTCAATATTGCTTTCTACAAGTTGTCATTCAGTCCTATCTACATTTTCATAATAATGTTTTCATGTTTTATCTTTCTGTTATAAGCTTCGACCCAGGTTCCCGGGTTCGATTCCCGGCGGGGTCAGGGATTTTCTCTGCCTCGTGATGACTGGGTGTTGTGTGATCTCCTTAGGTTAGTTAGGTTTAAGTATTTCTAAGTTCTAGGGGACTGATGACCATAGATGTTAAGTCCGATACTGCTCAGAGCCATTTGAACCATTTTTTATAGGCTTCGATTTAGAAACCATGTTACGTTGTATGCTACTAGCAAACAAACATTGCTTTCCATTATGTACCAACTATTGTTCATTTATAATCATTTCTGCCTATATTTCAATGTGAAGTAGCCTAATTGTATCTACGGCTACTAGATGGCGCGCTCGTTGCAGTGCCATGTTCACCTGGCTGCATTTGTTAACGCGGGCACCTCAGTCCGTTTGCAACCTGTAACTGTGTAAGTAACGAGCAGCCCTAAGTGGCTTGCCATCACAATTTTTGTGTCTTAAATATCTTTGTGACTAATGTCCTTTCGACATATTTATTATTTTATAAATGACATATGAGTACTGCCAGTCTTTCACGATGATTCTGTACTTATACTCTGTATCATATGTTTTTAGTCATAATTCTGTGACCATGTTATAGACCATTCTTCGATTTAAATTCTGAGGAAGACACTCCTAGCAGTGTTGAAACCCGGTTAATTAGTTAAAAATAGGGACCGAGGGCTGTTTTCTGTCAGTTGTAACTATTCATGGTCTCTGAACGCGCAGCCATGTACAAAGCCTTAGAGAGTGACTGCAGTGCAACGACAGACAAATTCAGGTGCTGTTACTCGACGTTAGTGCTACAACTGGCTGCTGCAGTCGGTGCACAGTGGATAGCTAATCGTAAACGCTCTTTTTATCTGATGAAACTTGGCTGCTTTTATCGGAATGCCTGAACTCCAAGAATCAATCATCACTGGAGTCCTGAAAATGCTCATCGTCTGCATCAAAAGCCTCTACAACATTTCAAAACCTTAAAATGAAACCAGTCTCAGGACTGAAGACCACAACAACAACAACAGCACGATTTTGGCCTTGTGACAAGAGCAGGGGAGATACCAGACATGAAGAGATGCAGGAGGTCTGCAGTAATGTTCACGTGACCCACAGCTGTCGTGGCGTCTTCGGTTACTACCGCATGTCCCGTGGAAGCCCAGGTGAACATCATACGTAGCATAACAATGCCCCCCACCACGACCTGCGTCTGTGTTGCGGTGCTTGGTTCGAGCAGTCGTTGGCTTGGATGACGGCCTATCCAGACATGACCATCGACCTGTTGTAACGAGTAATGTAATTCAATCGACCAGGTGACACGATCCCGTGCTAACTGCAACCGTAATTGACGAATTCGAGTTGACATGGGAACACGTATGCTTCGTCTGCTGTGCTGCCCCGTGTTCGACAGTGAGCACGGAGCACTGTGCATCGAAACACTTTTGCGTGCACCAGCTTTGTACTCTGTTCTCAGATCTACCACAGATCGCTGACTATCCCGCTTCACAGAGCGAGCAAGCCTCCGACTTTCACGTGGAGTGATGAGGCCTGCACGTTCTACAACTTGTCATCTACTTCTCATGACGTGAAGAGCGGACTGGCTTCGCCGTTTCTGAAACGTTCCTTCCCAGGCGTCGGCTTATAATAGCAAATCCACTGTCAAAGACGCAGTACTTACCATCGCTCGAATGGTTCCACATTCGTCACTGCTCCGCCATTTGCCTTGTGGTTATAATTAAAGTGCAGTTACTGACAGGGGGGAGCTAAGCTAGGCTAGCACTTGGATGAGTGACCATCCGGTCTGCCGAACGCTCTTGGCAAACGTGGAGCACTCAGCCCTTGTGAGGCAAACTGAGGAGCTACTTGAATGAGAAGTAGCGGCTCCGGTCTCGGAAACTGACATATGGCCGCGAGAGCGGTGTGCTGACCACATGCCCCTCCATATCCGCATCGAGTGACGCCTATGGGCTGAGGATGACACGACGGCCGGTCGGTACCGTCGGGCTTTCATGGCCAGTTCGGGAGGAGAGAGTTTACTGACAGGGGACCAATACGTACTTTAGTTATCGTATGGCAGCGAAACTTGCTAGATATTCTAATACATTAACGAGGAACCGATTTACGGTTAACAAATTGGTTCCAAT
This sequence comes from Schistocerca nitens, assembly GCF_023898315.1. NCBI lineage: Eukaryota > Metazoa > Arthropoda > Insecta > Orthoptera > Acrididae > Schistocerca > Schistocerca nitens. Next base: position 938,694,941 of record NC_064615.1, read on the forward strand.
TTTGGCCACCAGGTGGAAATCTGGTGTTGTGAATGCAAGAAAGTCGTATAGGAACGTTTCCATATGTAACACATTAGGTACGGGACGTGGGCAGATAAGGTAAAACAAGTGAGAAAGGAATAATGTAGATTTTATTATTAACCGCCGATTACGAAATTTGTTCAGCACGAGCGCCGGAGACGTCGACAAGATGCTGTACAGTTTGAGATTTGCACCTGGTGGCCAAAACTGGAACTAATTATTTTTAGTGTAAATCGGTTGGGCATGAACGCATTAATGTCTCTACCTAGTTTCGCTGCCGTACGTTAATTACAGCCCACACTGGACCTCAGCGACAACTAGGACTTTTATTACAACCACCCGGTACTTTCCTTACCGTTTCACGTGCCCACAGTGGCTTCGGATGGCATTCAGTGTCCCGGTAGGCTGTGGTCATGTTTTTGCTCATCATTGTGTATAGAATGTGCCACGACTGTTAAAAGTAAATTGATCCCGCTATCGGAAAAAGTTGTAATGGACTGGCAAACATGAAATAGTGCTATGTTACAACATCAACACAAGGAGAAAAGACTTGTAGTTACATTGATATCAGGACTTCCTCACTGC